>NW_027040263.1:3851-129115 GCF_034236695.1 Oncorhynchus nerka
CAATGTGGACTCATTGTCTCATCCTCCTATTGGTCCCAATGTGGACTCATTGTCTCCCCTCCTATTGGTCCCAATGTGGACTCATTGTCTCATCCTCCTATTGGTCCCAATGTGGACTCATTGTCTCATCCCCTCCTATTGGTCCCAATGGTGGACTCATTGTCTCATCTCCTCCTATTGGTCCCAATGTGGACTCATTGTCTCATCCCCTCCTATTGGTCCCAATGTGGACTCATTGTCTCATCCCCTCCTATTGGTCCCAATGTGGACTCATTGTCTCATCCCCTCCTATTGGTCCCAATGTGGACTCATTGTCTCATCCCCTCCTATTGGTCCCAATGTGGACTCCTCCATTGTCCCAATGTGGACTCATCCATCCTCCTATTGGTCCCAATGTGGACTCATTGTCTCATCCCCTCCTATTGGTCCCAATGTGACTCATTGTCTCATCCCCTCCATTGGTCCCAATGTGGACTCATTGTCTCATCCCCTCCTATTGGTCCCAATGTGGACTCATTGTCTCATCCCCTCCTATTGGTCCCAATGTGGACTCATTGTCTCATCATCCCCTCCTATTGGTCCCAATGTGGACTCATTGTCTCATCCCCTCCTATTGGTCCCAATGTGGACTCATTGTCTCATCCCTCCTCCCCTATTGGTCCCAATGTGGACTCATTGTCTCATCCCCTCCTATTGGTCCCAATGTGGACTCATTGTCTGGACTCTATTGGTCCCAATGTGGACTCATCTCCCTCCTATTGGTCCCAATGTGGACTCATTGTCTCATCCCCTCCTATTGGTCCCAATGTGGACTCATTGTCTCATCCCCTCCTATTGGTCCCAATGTGGACTCATTGTCTCACCCCCTCCTATTGGTCCCAATGTGGACTCATTGTCTCATCCCCTCCTATTGGTCCCAATGTGGACTCATTGTCTCATCCCCTCCTATTGGTATTGGTCCCAATGTGGACTCATTGTCTCATCCACTCCTATTGGTCCCAATGTGGACTCATTGTCTCATCCCCTCCTATTGGTCCCAATGTGGACTCATTGCCTCATCCCCTCCTATTGGTCCCAATGTGGACTCATTGTCTCATCCCCTCCTATTGGTCCCAATGTGGACTCATTGTCTCATCCCCTCCTATTGGTCCCAATGTGGACTCATTGTCTCATCCCCTCCTATTGGTCCCAATGTGGACTCATTGTCTCATCCCCTCCTATTGGTCAATGTGGACTCCTCCTATTGGTCCAAATGTGGACTCATTGTCTCATCCTCTATTGTCCCAATGTGGACTCATTGTCTCATCCCCTCCTATTGGTCCCAATGTGGACTCATTGTCTCATCCCCTCCTATTGGTCCCAATGTGGACTCATTGTCTCATCCCCTCCTATTGGTCCCAATGTGGACTCATTGCCTCATCCCCTCCTATTGGTCCCAATGTGGACTCATCGCCTCCTATTGTTATCATTTGAACGTTCTGAAAAGCTCCACGGCAGTTCATTCAGCAGTGAGCGAGAAGTTAGCTAAATGAGTTGACATGGTTAAAAACTAAACAACAGCTGTATCGTTTCGATCTGTACAAGCTGTGTTTCTGTTTCCGCTTCCAGATTTGAAAAGCCGAGACGCAGACCGAAGACGTCTCACCGTCTACGTTGTTGTCCGGCTTGTTGGTCATTGTGGTCGACGCAGACCGAAGACGTCTCACCGTCTACGTTGTTGTCTGACTTGTTGGTCATGTGGTGGACGTAGACCAAAGACGTCTCATCGTCTACGTTGTTGTCTGACTTGTTGGTCATGTGGTCGACGTAGACCAAAGACGTCTCATCGTCTACGTTGTTGTCTGACTTGTTGGTCATGTGGTCGACGCAGACCAAAGACGTCTCACCGTCTACGTTGTTGTCCGGCTTGTTGGTCATTGTGGTCGACGCTGACCAAAGACGTCTCACCGTCTACGTTGTTGTCTGACTTGTTGGTCATGTGGTCGACGCAGAACAAAGACGTCTCATCGTCTACGTTGTTGTCTGACTTGTTGGTCATTGTGGTCGACACAGACCGAAGACGTCTCACCGTCTACGTTGTTGTCCGGCTTGTTGGTCATGTGGTCGACGCAGACCAAAGACGTCTCACCGTCTACGTTGTTGTCTGACTTGTTGTTCATGTGGTCGACGCAGACCGAAGACCTCTCACCGTCTACGTTGTTGTCTGACTTGTTGGTCATTGTGGTCGACGCTGACCAAAGACGTCTCATCGTCTACGTTGTTGTCTGACTTGTTGGTCATTGTGGTCGACGCAGACCGAAGACGTCTCACCTTCTATGTTGTTGTCTGACTTGTTGGTCATTGTGGTCGACGCAGACCAAAGACATATCATTGTCTACGTTGTTGTCTGACTTGTTGGTCATTGTGGTCGACGCAGACCAAAGACGTCTCACCGTCTACGTTGTTGTCTGACTTGTTGGTTATGTGGTGTCGACGCAGACCGAAGACATCTCATCGTCTACGTTGTTGTCTGACTTGTTGGTCATGTGGTCTAACAGGATGATTTGTGTCAAGAAGTTGTGATGTCACAATAGGGAGCTTTAGAATGTTAAGGAGATCCCATTAAAGTGGATGGAGAACTGAACTTAAAAAGAACATATCAACAAGTTAAATGTAAGAAACTCAATCCAGACACGTTTTAAAGTTTAAACAGCGTTTCTAGATTGAACATTGTCAGAGGAGTAGTGTGCAGAATAATAATTAAAAAGTATGACCAAGATCTAGTCTGACTAATGACAATATTAAGCCTGTACTATGAAACATGTAGAATGATATCCTTAGACAATGTCAGGCCTGTACTATGAAACATGTAGAATGGTATCCTTAGACAATGTCAGGCCTGTACTATGGTATCCTTAGACAATGTCAGGCTGGTACTATGTAACATGTAGAATGATATCCTTAGACAATGTCAGGCCTGTACTATGAAACATGTAGAATGGTATCCTTAGACAATGTCAGGCCTGTACTATGAAACATGTAGACAATGGTCAGGCTGGTACAATGTCAGGCCTGTAGAATGATATCCTTAGACAATGTCAGGCCTGTACTATGAAACATGTAGAATGGTATCCTTAGACAATGTCAGGCCTGTACTATGAAACATGTAGAATGGTATCCTTAGACAATGTCAGGCCTGTACTATGGTATCCTTAGACAATGTCAGGCTGGTACTATGGTATCCTTAGACAATGTCAGGCCTGTACTATGGTATCCTTAGACAATGTCAGGCCTGTACTATGGTATCCTTAGACAATGTCAGGCCGGTACTGTGGTATCCTTAGACAATGTCAGGCCTGTACTATGGTATCCTTAGACAATGTCAGGCCGGTACTATGTAACATGTACTATGGTATCCTTAGACAATGTCAGGCCGGTACTATGGTATCCTTAGACAATGTCAGGCCTGTACTAAGTAACATGTACTATGGTATCCTTAGACAATGTCAGGCCGGTACTATGGTATCCTTAGACAATGTCAGGCCTGTACTATGGTATCCTTAGACAATGTCAGGCCGGTACTATGGTATCCTTAGACAATGTCAGGCCGGTACTATGGTATGCTTAGACAATGTCAGGCCGGTACTATGGTATCCTTAGACAATGTCAGGCCGGTACTATGGTATCCTTAGACAATGTCAGGCCGGTACTATGGTATCCTTAGACAATGTCAGGCCGGTACTATGGTATCCTTAGACAATGTCAGGTCGGTACTATGTAACAATTCCAAGTGGTAAAGAAGCTTATTTGGACAAGTGGGGTTCCGCAGGACTTAACCTTGGAACATCTAATTGGTGTTGACAGAAGTGCAGTCAGAAACCTGTTAATCTCTCCTGAATGAAGGTTCATTTTGGGGAAACAGGGTTCGTCCAAAAACGTGAAGTGAGTCGTGTTTAAACCCCTGCGCTAATAGCTGCTGAATGAGACGTTTAACTGTCAGCCCTGAGAAGACCTACAGGAATAGGAGAGTCATGATGACGCAGGGCAACAGTCTGATAAGGTGGTACCTCTCTCTGCCGTTTATTTCATTTAGTTCTGTTTTCACCATTCTTGACTGGTGACAGATGCTCCTGCTTTTGTGCAAAATATTTCCAGCTATACCACAACTGAAACATTCAATTGAATGGTATAATTTCTGACATGGTACACTCTTGGAAAAAAAGTAGAAGGTAGAACCCATTTTGTTCCAAGTAGAACCCTTTTGGTTCCAAGTAGAACCATTTTAGTTCCAAGTAGAACCGTTGTGGTTCAAAGTAGCACCCTTTTATGGCATGTATAGGGCTGTGATAGAGCCAACCCCACCATGGGGCTGGTTGAGGGCTGTGATAGAGCCAACCCCACCATGGGGCTGGTAGAGGGCTGTGATGGAGCCAACCCCACCATGGGGCTGGTAGAGGGCTGTGATGGAGCAAACCCCACCATGTGGCTGGTAGAGGGCTGTGATGGAGCCAACCCCACCATGGGGCTGGTAGAGGGCTGTGATAGAGCAAACCCCACCATGTGGCTGGTAGAGGGCTGTGATGGAGCCAACCCCACCATGGGGCTGGTAGAGGGCTGTGATAGAGCAAACCCCACCATGTGGCTGGTAGAGGGCTGTGATGGAGCCAACCCCACCATGGGGCTGGTAGAGGGCTGTGATGGAGCCAACCCCACCATGGGGCTGGTAGAGGGCTGTGATGGAGCCAACCCCACCATGGGGCTGGTAGAGGGCTGTGATGGAGCCAACCCCACCATGGGGCTAGTAGAGGGCTGTGATGGAGCCAACCCCACCATGTGGCTGGTAGAGGGCTGTGATGGAGCCAACCCCACCATGGGGCTGGTAGAGGGCTGTGATAGAGCAAACCCCACCATGTGGCTGGTAGAGGGCTGTGATGGAGCCAACCCCACCATGGGGCTGGTAGAGGGCTGTGATAGAGCCAACCCCACCATGGGGCTGGTAGAGGGCTGTGATGGAGCCAACCCCACCATGGGGCTGGTAGAGGGCTGTGATGGAGCAAACCCCACCATGAGGCTGGTAGAGGGCTGTGATGGAGCCAACCTCACCATGGGGCTGGTAGAGGGCTGTGATAGGGCTGGTATAGGGCTGTGATGGAGCCAACCTCACCATGGGGCTGGTAGAGGGTTGTGATGGAGCCAACCTCACCATGGGGCTGGTAGAGGGTTGTGATGGGGCTGGTATAGGGCTGTGATAGAGCCAAACCCACCATGAGGCTGGTAGAGGGCTGTGATAGAGCCAACCTCACCATGGGGCTGGTAGAGGGTTGTGATGGGGCTGGTATAGGGCTGTGATAGAGCCAAACCCACCATGAGGCTGGTAGAGGGCTGTGATAGAGCCAACCCCACCATGGGGCTGGTAGAGGGCTGTGATAGAGCAAACCCCACCATGAGGCTGGTAGAGGGCTGTGATGGAGCCAACCCCACCATGGGGCTGGTAGAGGGCTGTGATGGAGCCAACCCCACCATGAGGCTGGTAGAGGGCTGTGATGGAGCCAACCCCACCATGGGGCTGGTAGAGGGCTGTGATGGAGCCAACCCCACCAGGAGGCTGGTAGAGGGCTGTGATAGAGCCAACCCCACCATGGGGCTGGTAGAGGGCTGTGATGGAGCCAACCCCACCATGGGGCTGGTAGAGGGCTGTGATGGAGCCAACCCCACTATGGGGCTGGTAGAGGGCTGTGATGGAGCCAACCCCACCATGGGGCTGGTAGAGGGCTGTGATGGAGCCAACCCCACTATGGGGCTGGTAGAGGGCTGTGAAAGAGCCAAACCCCACCATGGGGCTGGTAGAGGGCTGTGATAGAGACAAACCCCACCATGGGGCTGGTAGAGGGCTGTGATGGGGCTGGTATAGGGCTGTGATAGAGCCAAACCCACCATGAGGCTGGTAGAGGGCTGTGATAGAGACAAACCCCACCATGGGGCTGGTAGAGGGTTGTGATGGGGCTGGTATAGGGCTGTGATAGAGCCAAACCCACCATGAGGCTGGTAGAGGGCTGTGATGGAGCCAACCTCACCATGGGGTTGGTAGAGGGCTGTGATAGAGCCAACCCCACCGTGGGGCTGGTAGAGGGCTGTGATAGAGCCAAACCCCACCGTGAGGCTGGTAGAGGGCTGTGATGGGGCTGGTATAGGGCTGTGATGGGGCTGGTATAAGGCTGTGATGGAGGTGATATAAGGCTGTGATGGGGCTGGTATTGGACTATGATGGGGCTGGTATAGGACTATGATAGGGCTGGTATAGGGCTGTGATGGGGCTGGTATAGGGCTGTGATGGGGCTGGTATTGGACTATGATGGGGCTGGTATAGGACTATGATAGGGCTGGTATAGGGCTGTGATGGGGCTGGTATAGGGCTGTGATGGGGCTGGTATAAGGCTGTGATGGGGCTGGTATAGGGCTGTGATGGGGCTGGTATAGGGCTGTGATGGGGCTGGTATAGGGCTGTGATGGGGCTGGTAAAGGGCTGTGATGGGGCTGGTATAAGGCTGTGATGGGGCTGGTATAGGGCTGTGATGGGGCTGGTAAAGGGCTGTGATGGGGCTGGTATAGGGCTGTGATGGGGCTGGTATAAGGCTGTGATGGGGCTGGTATAAGGCTGTGATGGGGCTGGTATAAGGCTGTGATGGGGCTGGTATAAGGCTGTGATGGGGCTGATATAAGGCTGTGATGATATAAGGCTGTGATGGGGCTGGTATAGGGCTGTGATGGGGCTGGTATAAGGCTGTGATGGGGCTGGTATAAGGCTGTGATGGGGCTGATATAGGGCTGTGACTGGACTGGTATAAGGCTGTGATGGGGCTGATATAAGGCTGTGATGGGGCTGATATAAGGCTGTGATGGGGCTGGTATAAGGCTGTGATGGGGCTGGTATAGGGCTGTGACTGGACTGGTATAAGGCTGTGATGGGGCTGGTATAAGGCTGTGATGGGGCTGGTATAGGGCTGTGATGGGGCTGGTATAGGGCTGTGATGGGGCTGATATAAGGCTGTGATGGGGCTGGTATAGGGCTGTGATGGGGCTGGTATAGGGCTGTGATGGGGCTGGTATAGGACTGTGATGGGGCTGATATAGGGCTGTGATGGGGCTGATATAAGGCTGTGATGGGGCTGGTAAAGGGCTGTGATGGGGCTGGTATAAGGCTGTGATGGGGCTGATATAAGGCTGTGATGGGGCTGGTATAAGGCTGTGATGGGGCTGATATAAGGCTGTGATGGGGCTGGTATAAGGCTGTGATGGGGCTGGTATAAGGCTGTGATGGGGCTGGTATAAGGCTGTGATGGGGCTGGTATAGGGCTGTGACTGGACTGGTATAAGGCTGTGATGGGGCTGGTATAAGGCTGTGATGGGGCTGGTATAGGGCTGTGATGGGGCTGGTATAGGGCTGTGATGGGGCTGATATAAGGCTGTGATGGGGCTGGTATAGGGCTGTGATGGGGCTGGTATAGGGCTGTGATGGGGCTGGTATAGGGCTGTGATGGGTCTGGTATAGGGCTGTGATGGGGCTGGTATAGGGCTGTGATGGGGCTGGTATAAGGCTGTGATGGGGCTGTAATAGGTCTATTATGGGACTGGTATAGGACTATGATGGGGCTGGTATAGGGCTGTGATGGGGCTGGTATAAGGCTGTGATGGGGCTGGTATCGGACTATGATGGGGCTGGTATAGGGCTGTGATGGGGCTGGTATAGGGCTGTGATGGGGCGGGTATAGGGCTCTGATGGGACTGGTATAGGGCTGTGATGGGGCTGGTATAGGGCTGTGATGGGGCTGGTATAGGGCTGTGATGGGGCTGGTATAGGGCTGTGATGGGTCTGGTATAGGGCTGTGATGGGGCTGGTATAGGGCTGTGATGGGGCTGGTATAGGGCTGTGATGGGGCTGGTATAAGGCTGTGATGGGGCTGGTATAAGGCTGTGATGGTATAGGGGTGATGGGGCTGGTATAGGGCTGTGATGGGGCTGGTATAAGGCTGTGATGGGGCTGGTATAAGGCTGTGATGGGGCTGGATAGGGCTGTGATGGGGCTGATATAAGGCTGTGATGGGGCTGGTATAAGGCTGTGATGGGGCTGGTATAGGGCTGTGATGGGGCTGATATAAGGCTGTGATGGGGCTGGTATAGGGCTGTGATGGGGCTGGTATAGGGCTGTGATGGGGCTGGTATAAGGCTGTGATGGGGCTGGTATAGGGCTGTGATGGGGCTGGTATAGGGCTGTGACTGGGGGTATAGGCTATGATGGGGCTGGTATAGGGCTGTGATGGGGCTGGTATAGGGCTGTGATGGGGCTGGTATAGGGCTGTGATGGGGCTGGTATAGGGCTGTGATGGGGCTGGTATAAGGCTGTGATGGGGCTGGTATGATGGGGCTGTGATGGGGCTGGTATAGGGCTGTGATGGGGCTGGTATAAGGCTGTGATGGGGCTGGTATAGGGCTGTGATGGGACTGGTATAGGACTATGATGGGGCTGGTATAGGGCTGTGATGGGGCTGGTATAAGGCTGTGATGGGGCTGGTATAGGACTATGATGGGGCTGGTATAGGGCTGTGATGGGGCTGGTATAGGGCTGTGATGGGGCTGGTATAGGATGGGGCTGGTATATGGGACTGGTATAGGACTATGATGGGGCTGGTATAGGGCTGTGATGGGGCTGGTATAGGGCTGTGATGGGGCTGGTATCGGCTGTGATGGGGCTGGTATAGGGCTGTGATGGGGCTGGTATAGGGCTGTGATGGGGCTGGTATAGGGCTCTGATGGGACTGGTATAGGGCTGTGATGGGGCTGGTATAAGGCTGTGATGGGGCTGGTATCGGACTATGATGGGGCTGGTATAGGGCTGTGATGGGGCTGGTATAGGGCTGTGATGGGGCTGTAATAGGTCTATTATGGGACTGGTATAGGACTATGATGGGGCTGGTATAGGGCTGTGATGGGGCTGGTATAAGGCTGTGATGGGGCTGGTATAGGACTATGATGGGGCTGGTATAGGGCTGTGATGGGGCTGGATGGGACTGGGGCTGTAATAGGTCTATTATGGGACTGGTATAGGACTATGATGGGGCTGTAATAGGTCTATTATGGGACTGGTATAGGACTATGATGGGGCTGGTATAGGGCTGTGATGGGGCTGGTATAAGGCTGTGATGGGGCTGGTATAGGGCTGTGACTGGACTGGTATAAGGCTGTGATGGGGCTGATATAAGGCTGTGATGGGGCTGGTATAAGGCTGTGATGGGGCTGGTATAGGACTATGATGGGGCTGGTATAGGGCTGTGATGGGGCTGGTATAGGGCTGTGATGGGGCTGGTATAAGGCTGTGATGGGGCTGGTATAGGGCTGTGACTGGACTGGTATAAGGCTGTGATGGGGCTGGTATAAGGCTGTGATGGGGCTGGTATAGGGCTGTGATGGGGCTGATATAAGGCTGTGATGGGGCTGGTATAGGGCTGGATGGGGCTGGTATAGGGCTGTGATGGGGCTGGTATAGGGCTGTGATGGGGCTGGTATAGGGCTGTGATGGGGCTGGTATAAGGCTGTGATGGGGCTGGTATAGGGCTGTGATGGGGCTGGTATAGGGCTGTGATGGGGCTGGTATAAGGGCTGTGATGGGATGGGGCTGGTATAGGGCTGTGATGGGGCTGGTATAAGGCTGTGATGGGGCTGGTATAGGGCTGTGATGGGGCTGATATAAGGCTGTGATGGGGCTGGTATAGGGCTGTAATGGGGCTGGTATAGGACTATGATGGGGCTGGTATAGGGCTGTGATGGGGCTGGTATAGGGCTGTGATGGGGCTGGTATAGGGCTGTGATGGGGCTGGTGTAGGGCTGTGATGGGGCTGGTATAAGGCTGTGATGGGGCTGGTATAGGGCTGTGATGGGGCTGGTATAGGGCTGTGATGGGGCTGGTATAGGGCTGTGATGGGGCTGGTATAGGGCTGTGATGGGGCTGGTTAAAGGCTATGATGGGGCTGGTATAGGGCTGTGATGGGGCTGGTATAGGGCTGTGATGGGGCTGGTATAGGGCTGTGATGGGGCTGGTATAGGGCTGTGATGGGGCTGGTATAAGGCTGTGATGGGGCTGGTATAGGGCTGTGATGGGGCTGGTATAGGGCTGTGATGGGGCTGGTATAGGGCTGTGATGGGGCTGGTATAGGGCTGTGATGGGGCTGGTATAAGGCTGTGATGGGGCTGGTATAGGGCTGTGATGGGGCTGGTATAGGGCTGTGATGGGGCTGGTATAGGACTATGATGGGGCTGGTATAGGGCTGTGATGGGGCTGGTATAGGGCTGTGATGGGGCTGGTATAGGGCTGTGATGGGGCTGGTATAGGGCTGTGATGGGGCTGGTATAGGGCTGTGATGGGGCTGGTATAGGACTATGATGGGACTGGTATAGGGCTGTGATGGGGCTGGTATAGGCTGTGATGGGGCTGGTATAGGTCTATGATGGGGCTGGTAGGACTGTGATGGGGCTGGTATAGGACTGTGATGGGGCTGGTATAGGGCTGTGATGGGGCTGGTATAAGGCTGTGATGGGGCTGGTAATAGGTCTATTATGGGGCTGGTATAGGACTATGATGGGGCTGGTATAGGGCTGTGATGGGGCTGGTATAAGGCTGTGATGGGGCTGGTATCGGACTATGATGGGGCTGGTATAGGGCTGTGATGGGGCTGGTATAAGGCTGTGATGGGGCTGTAATAGGTCTATTATGGGACTGGTATAGGACTATGATGGGGCTGGTATAGGGCTGTGATGGGGCTGGTATAAGGCTGTGATGGGGCTGGTATCGGACTATGATGGGGCTGGTATAGGGCTGTGATGGGGCTGGTATAGGGCTGTGATGGGGCTGGTATTATGGGACTGTGATGGGGCTGGTATAGGGCTGTGATGGGGCTGGTATAAGGCTGTGATGGGGCTGGTATAGGACTATGATGGGGCTGGTATAGGGCTGTGATGGGGCTGGTATAGGGCTGTGATGGGGCTGGTATAGGGCTCTGATGGGACTGGTATAGGGCTGTGATTGGGCTGGTTGGGCTGTGATGGGGCTGGTATAGGGCTGTGATGGGGCTGGTATAGGGCTGGTATAAGGCTGTGATGGGGCTGGTATAAGGCTGTGATGGGGCTGGTATAAGGCTGTGATGGAGGTGATATTAGGCTGTGATGGGGCTGGTATAAGGCTGTGATGGGGCTGGTATAAGGCTGTGATGGAGGTGATATTAGGCTGTGATGGGGCTGGTATAAGGCTGTGATGGGGCTGGTATAAGGCTGTGATGGGGCTGGTATAAGGCTGTGATGGAGGTGATATTAGGCTGTGATGGGGCTGGTATAAGGCTGTGATGGGGCTGGTATAAGGCTGTGATGGAGGTGATATTAGGCTGTGATGGGGCTGGCATAGGGCTGTTATAGGACTGGTATAGGGCTGTGACTGGACTGGTATAAGGCTGTGATGGGGCTGGTATTGGGCTGTGATGGGGCTGATATAAGGCTGTGATGGGGCTGGTATAGGGCTGTGATGGGGCTGGTATAAGGCTGTGATGGGGCTGGTATAGGGCTGTGATGGGGCTGGTATAGGACTGTGATGGGGCTGGTATAGGGCTGTGATGGGGCTGGTATAGGACTGTGATGAGGCTGGTATAGGGCTGTGATGGGGCTGGTATAAGGCTGTGATGGGGCTGGTATAGGGCTGTGATGGGGCTGGTATAGGGCTGTGATGGGGCTGGTATAGGACTGTGATGAGGCTGGTATAGGGCTGTGATGGGGCTGATATAAGGCTGTGATGGGGCTGGTATAAGGATGTGATGGGGCTGGTATAAGGCTGTGATGGGGCTGGTATAAGGATGTGATGGGACTGGTATAAGGATGTGATGGGACTGGTATAAGGATGTGATGGGGCTGGTATAAGGCTGTGATGGGGCTGGTATAAGGCTGTGATGGGGCTGGTATTGGGCTGTGATGGGGCTGATATAAGGCTGTGATGGGGCTGGTATAGGGCTGTGATGGGGCTGGTATAAGGATGTGATGGGGCTGGTATAAGGATGTGATGGGACTGGTATAAGGATGTGATGGGACTGGTATAAGGATGTGATGGGGCTGGTATAAGGCTGTGATGGGGCTGGTATTGGGCTGTGATGGGGCTGATATAAGGCTGTGATGGGGCTGGTATAGGGATGTGACTGGACTGGTATAAGGCTGTGATGGGGCTGGTATAAGGATGTGATGGGTCTGGTATAGGGCTGTGATGGGGCTGGTATAAGGCTGTGATGGGGCTGGTATAGGGCTGTGATGGGGCTGGTATAGGGATGTGACTGGACTGGTATAAGGCTGTGATGGGGCTGGTATAAGGATGTGATGGGTCTGGTATAGGGCTGTGATGGGGCTGGTATAAGGCTATGATGGGGCTGGTATAGGGCTGTGATGGGGCTGGTATAGGGCTGTAATGGGGCTGGTATAGGGCTGTGACTGGATTGGTATAGGACTATGATGGGGCTGGTATAGGGCTGTGACTGGATTGGTATAGGACTATGATGGGGCTGTGATGCGGCTGGTATAGGGCTGTAATGGGGCTGGTATAGGGCTGTAATGGGGCTGGTATAGGGCTGTGATGGGGCTGGTATAGGGCTGTAATGGGGCTGGTATAGGGCTGTGATGGGGCTGGTATAGGGCTGTGATGGGTCTGGTATAGGGCTGTGATGGGGCTGGTATAAGGCTGTGATGGGGCTGGTATAGGTCTGTAATGGGGCTGGTATAGGGCTGTGACTGGATTGGTATAGGACTATGATGGGGCTGGTATAGGTCTGTGATGGGGCTGGTATAAGGCTGTGTTTGGGCTGGTATCGGACTATGATGGGGCTGGTATTGGACTATGATGGGACTGGTACAGGACTATGATGGGACTGGTATAGGACTATGATGGGGCTGTAATAGGTCTATTATGGGACTGGTATAGGACTATGATGGGGCTGGTATAGGGCTGTGATGGGGCTGGTATAGGGCTGTGATGGGGCTGGTATAGGGCTCTGATGGGGCTGGTATAGGGCTCTGATGGGGCTGGTATAGGACTATGATGGGACTGGTATAGGGCTGTGATGGGGCTGGTATAGGGCTGGTATAGGGCTGTGATGGGGCTGGTATAAGACTATGATGGGACTGGTATAGGGCTGTGATGGGGCTGGAATAGGGCTGGAATAAGGCTGTGATGGGGCTGGTATAAGGCTGTGATGGAGGTAATATTAGGCTGTGATGGGGCTGGTATAAGGCTGTGATGGGGCTGGTAGAGGGCTGTGATGGGACTGGTATAAGGCTGTGATGGAGGTGATATTAGGCTGTGATGGGGATGGTATAAGGCTGTGATGAGGCTGGTATAGGGCTGTGACTGGATTGGTATAAGGATGTGATGGGGCTGGTATAGGGCTGTGACTGGACTGGTATAAGGCTGTGATGGGGCTGGTATAAGGCTGTGATGGGGCTGGTATAAGGCTGTGATGGGGCTGGTATAAGGCTGTGATGGGACTGGTATAAGGCTGTGATGGGGCTGGTATAGGACTGTGATGAGGCTGGTATAAGGCTGTGATGGGACTGGTATAAGGCTGTGATGGGGCTGGTATAGGACTGTGATGAGGCTGGTATAGGGCTGTGATGGGACTGGTATAAGGCTGTGATGGGGCTGGTATAGGACTGTGATGAGGCTGGTATAGGGCTGTGATGGGACTGGTATAAGGCTGTGATGGGGCTGGTATAGGACTGTGATGGGGCTGGTATAGGACTGTGATGGGGCTGGTATAAGGCTGTGATGGGGCTGGTATAGGGCTGTGACTGGACTGGTATAAGGCTGTGATGCGGCTGGTATAGGGCTGTGATGGGGCTGGTATAAGGCTGTGATGGGGCTGGTATAGGACTATGATGGGGCTGGTATAGGGCTGTGATGGGGCTGGTATAGGGCTGTGATGGGGCTGGTATAGGGCTGTGATGGGGCTGGTATAAGGCTGTGATGGGGCTGGTATAGGACTATGATGGGGCTGGTATAGGACTATGATGGGGCTGGTATAGGACTATGATGGGGCTGGTATAGGGCTGTGATGGGGCTGGCTGGTATAGGACTATGATGGGGCTGGTATAGGGCTGTGATGGGGCTGGTATAGGGCTGTGATGGGGCTGGTATAGGACTATGATGGGGCTGGTATAGGACTATGATGGGGCTGGTATAGGACTATGATGGGGCTGGTATAGGGCTGTGATGGGGCTGGTATAGGACTATGATGGGGCTGGTATAGGACTATGATGGGGCTGGTATAGGGCTGTGATGGGGCTGGTATAGGACTATGATGGGGCTGGTATAGGCTGTGATGGGGCTGGTATAGGACTATGATGGGGCTGGTATAGGACTATGATGGGGCTGGTATAGGGCTGTGATGGGGCTGGTATAGGACTATGATGGGGCTGGTATAGGACTGTGATGGGGCTGGTATAGGTATAGGGCTATGATGGGGCTGGTATAGGACTATGATGGGGCTGGTATAGGACTATGATGGGGCTGGTATAGGGCTGTGATGGGGCTGGTATAGGACTATGATGGGGCTGGTATAGGGCTGTGATGGGGCTGGTATAGGACTATGATGGGGCTGGTATAGGACTATGATGGGGCTGGTATAGGGCTGTGATGGGGCTGGTATAGGGCTGTGATGGGGCTGGTATAAGGTTGTGATGGGGCTGGTATAGGACTTTGATGGGGCTGGTATAGGGCTGTGATGGGGCTGGTATAAGGCTGTGATGGGGCTGGTATAAGGCTGTGATGGGGCTGGTATAAGGCTGTGATGGGGCTGGTATAGGGCTGTGATGGGGCTGGTATAAGGCTGTGATGGGGCTGGTATAGGGCTGTGATGGGGCTGGTATAAGGCTGTGATGGGGCTGGTATAGGACTGTGATGGGGCTGGTATAGGACTGTGATGGGGCTGGTATAGGGCTGTGATGGGACTGGTATAAGGCTGTGATGGGGCTGGTATAGGACTGTGATGGGGCTGGTATAAGGCTGTGATGGGGCTGGTATAGGACTGTGATGGGGCTGGTATAAGGCTGTGATGGGACTGGTATAAGGCTGTGATGGGGCTGGTATAAGGCTGTGATGGGGCTGGTATAGGGCTGTGATTGGGACTGGTATAAGGCTGTGATGGGGCTGGTATAGGACTGTGATGGGGCTGGTAGGGCTGTGATGGGACTGGTATAAGGCTGTGATGGGGCTGGTATAGGACTGTGATGGGGCTGGTATAGGGCTGTGATGGGACTGGTATAAGGCTGTGATGGGGCTGGTATAGGACTGTGATGGGGCTGGTATAGGGCTGTGATGGGACTGGTATAAGGCTGTGATGGGGCTGGTATAGGACTGTGATGGGACTGGTATAAGGCTGTGATGGGGCTGGTATAGGACTGTGATGGGGCTGGTATAAGGCTGTGATGGGGCTGGTATAGGACTGTGATGAGGCTGGTATAGGGCTGTGATGGGACTGGTATAAGGCTGTGATGGGGCTGGTATAGGACTGTGATGGGGCTGGTATAGGGCTGTGATGGGACTGGTATAAGGCTGTGATGGGGCTGGTATAGGGCTGTGATGGGGCTGGTATAAGGCTGTGATGGGGCTGGTATAGGACTGTGATGGGGCTGGTATAGGGCTGTGATGGGGCTGGTATAGGACTGTGATGGGGCTGGTATAAGGCTGTGATGGGGCTGGTATAGGGCTGTGATGGGGCTGATATAAGGCTGTGATGGGGCTGGTATAAGGATGTGATGGGGCTGGTATAAGGCTGTGATGGGGCTGGTATAAGGATGTGATGGGACTGGTATAAGGATGTGATGGGGCTGGTATAAGGCTGTGATGGGGCTGGTATAGGGCTGTGACTGGACTGGTATAAGGCTGTGATGGGGCTGGTATTGGGCTGTGATGGGGCTGATATAAGGCTGTGATGGGGCTGGTATAAGGCTGTGATGGGGCTGGTATCGGACTATGATGGGGCTGATATAAGGCTGTGATGGGGCTGGTATAAGGCTGTGATGGGGCTGGTATCGGACTATGATGGGGCTGGTATAGGGCTGTGATGGGGCTGGTATAAGGATGTGATGGGGCTGGTATAGGGCTGTGACTGGACTGGTATAAGGCTGTGATGGGGCTGGTATAAGGCTGTGATGGGGCTGGTATAGGGCTGTGATGGGGCTGGTATAAGGCTGTGATTTACATTTACATTTGGGGCTCCAGAGGTACAAATTGGTGCATTCACCTTATGACCTCCAGTGGAACAGTAGTGCATCTAAATCTTTTCAGGGGGAGGGGGTGAGAGGGATTACTTTATCCTATCCTAGGTATTCCTTAAAGATGGGGTTTGGTCTCCGGAAGGTGGGATTGACTCCGCTGTCCTGGCGTATGGGGCATTGGGGTGCCAGAGCAGGAACAGTTTTGACTGGGCTGGGGAACTGTACTTCCTCAGTGGTAGGGAGGCGAGCAGGCCAGAGGTGGATGGGCCCTTGTTTGGGTGTAGGGCCTGATCAGAGCCTGGAGGTACTGGGCTCCCCTCACAGTATAGGCAAGCACCATGATGGCTTCAACTGGAAGCCAGTGGAGGGAGTATACGTGGAGAACTTGGGAAGGTTGAACATGACGGGCTGGCGTTCTGGATGAGTTGAGGGGTTTAATGGCACAGGGGGCCCAGCCAACAGCGAGTGGTGCAGTAATCCAGACGGGAGATGACAAGTGCCTGGGATAGGACCTGCGGACTGTGTGATGGGGCGGATGTTGTAGAGCATGAACCTACAGGAACGGGCCACCGCCTTGATGTGATGGGGCTGGTGTTGTCCAGGATCACGCCAAGGTTCTTAGCGCTCTGGAGGGGGCAATGGGTTGTGGGACGTGATGATGGGGCGGGCAGTCCTTCCCGGACTATGATGGGGTTCAGCTTGAGGTGGTGATCCGGACACGGATATGATGGGGCAGACATGCAGGTATTCGCCACCTGGTCATCAGAAGGGGGAAAGGAGAAGATTAATTGTGGGCTGCATAGCAATGATAGGAGAGACCATGTGAGGTTATGACAGAGCCAAGTGACTTGGTGTATAGCGAGAATAGGAGAGGGCCTAGAACAGAGCCCGTGGGGGCTGGTAGCACGTGGTAGACGGATTCTCGCCACGCCACCTGATGGGGACCTGTCAGGTAGGACGCAACCAGCGTGGGCTGTCGGAGAGGGTGGAGGAGGATCTGATGGGTATAGGGCTAGGTCTGATGGGGCTGGTATAGCAGTGCGGAGGCCTGTGATACAGAGAAGGGCTCAGTTGAATGACTAGGAAACCTGACTGATTTGATGGGGCTGGTATAGCGGGAGAGCTATGACGGCACGTTCAAGAGTTTTGGAGGAAAAGAAAGAAGGATACTGGTCTAGTTGTTGACATCGGAGGGACTAGTGTAGGTTTTTTGGGTGCAACTCTGCTCTCTTGAAGACGGAAGGGACGTAGCCAGCGGTCAGGGATGAGTTGATGAGCGAGGTGAGGTAAGGGGAAAATGGTCTGGAGAAGAGAGGAGGATAGGGTCAAGCGGGCAGGTTGTAGGGCGGCCGGCCATCACAAGACGCGAGATTTCATCTGGAGAGAGAGGGAGAAAAGCACAGGGTAGGGCAGTGTGAGCAGAACCAGCGGTGTCGTTTGATAGCAAACGAGGATCGGATAATTCGACCTTCTTTTCAAAATGGTTGCGAAGTCATCTGCAGAGAGGAGGAGGGGGGGGGAGGATTCAGGAGGGAGGAGAAGGAGCTTCAGGGGTTAGAGGCAGATGCTTGGAATTTAAGAGTGGTAGAAAGTGGCTTTAGCAGCAGACAGAGAAGAGGAAAATGTAGAGAGGAGGGAGTGAAAGGATGTCAGGTCCCTGGGGATTTTCCTCCATTTCCGCTCAAGGCTGCCCGGAGCCCTGTTCTGTGAGCTCGCAATGAGTCTCGAGCCACGGACGCGGGGAGGGGAGGACCGAACGGCCTGGAGGATAGGGGACATAGAGAGTCAAAGGATGCAGAAAGGGAGGAGAGGAGGGTTGAGGAGGCAGAATCAGGAGAACCAAGAAGGTTTGAGCAGAGGGAAGAGATGATAGGATGGAAGAGGAGAGTAGCGGGGGTAGAGCGAAGGTTGGGACGTGATACCATCCGAGTAGGGGCAGTGTGGAAGTGTTGAATGAGAGCGAGAGGGAAAAGGATACAAGGTAGTGGTCGGAGACTTGGAACCGAGGTTAGTGGAAGAACAGCATCTAGTAAAGACTATTTCCTGCCTTGTGAGTAGGGGGAAGGTGAGAGGGTGAGGTCAAAGAGGAGAGGAGTGGAAAGAAGGAGGCAGAGAGGAATGAGTCAAAGGTAGGCGTGGGGAGGTTGCCCAGAACTGAGAGGTGAGCCGTCCTCAGGAAAGGAGCTTATCAAGGCATCAAGCTCATTGATGAACTCTCCGAGGGAACCTGGAGGGCGATAAATGATAAGGATGTTAAGCTTGAAAGGGCTGGTAACTGTGACAGCATGGAATTCAAAGGAGGCGATAGACAGATGGGTAAGGGGAGAAAGAGAGAATGACCACTTGGGAGAGATGAGGATCCCGGTGGATCCCGGTGCCACCACCCCGCTGACCAGAGGCTGGTATAAGGCTGTGATGGGACTGGTATAAGGCTGTGATGGGGCTGGTATAGGACTGTGATGGGGCTGGTATAGGACTGTGATGAGGCTGGTATAGGGCTGTGATGGGACTGGTATAAGGCTGTGATGGGGCTGGTATAGGACTGTGATGGGGCTGGTATAGGACTGTGATGGGGCTGGTATAAGGCTGTGATGGGGCTGGTATAGGGCTGTGACTGGACTGGTATAAGGCTGTGATGGGGCTGGTATAAGGCTGTGATGGGGCTGGTATAGGACTGTGATGAGGCTGGTATAGGGCTGTGATGGGACTGGTATAAGGCTGTGATGGGGCTGGTATAGGACTGTGATGGGGCTGGTATAGGGCTGTGACTGGACTGGTATAAGGCTGTGATGGGGCTGGTATAAGGCTGTGATGGGGCTGGTATAGGACTGTGATGGGGCTGGTATAGGGCTGTGATGGGACTGGTATAAGGCTGTGATGGGGCTGGTATAGGACTGTGATGGGGCTGGTATAGGACTGTGATGGGGCTGGTATAAGGCTGTGATGGGGCTGGTATAGGGCTGTGACTGGACTGGTATAAGGCTGTGATGAGGCTGGTATAAGGCTGTGATGGGACTGGTATAAGGCTGTGATGGGGCTGGTATAGGACTGTGATGAGGCTGGTATAGGGCTGTGATGGGACTGGTATAAGGCTGTGATGGGGCTGGTATAGGACTGTGATGGGGCTGGTATAGGACTGTGATGGGGCTGGTATAAGGCTGTGATGGGGCTGGTATAGGGCTGTGACTGGACTGGTATAAGGCTGTGATGCGGCTGGTATAGGGCTGTGACGGGGCTGGTATAAGGCTGTGATGGGGCTGGTATAGGACTATGATGGGGCTGGTATAGGGCTGTGATGGGGCTGGTATAGGGCTGTGATGGGGCTGGTATAGGACTATGATGGGGCTGGTATAGGGCTGTGATGGGGCTGGTATAGGACTATGATGGGGCTGGTATAGGGCTGTGATGGGGCTGGTATAGGACTATGATGGGGCTGGTATAGGACTATGATGGGGCTGGTATAGGACTATTATGGGGCTGTTATAGGACTATGATGGGGCTGGTATAGGGCTGTGATGGGGCTGGTATAGGACTATGATGGGGCTGGTATAGGGCTGTGATGGGGCTGGTATAGGGCTGTGATGGGGCTGGTATAAGGCTGTGATGGGGCTGGTATAGGACTATGATGGGGCTGGTATAGGACTATGATGGGGCTGGTATAGGGCTGTGATGGGGCTGGTATAGGACTATGATGGGGCTGGTATAGGGCTGTGATGGGGCTGGTATAGGACTATGATGGGGCTGGTATAGGGCTGTGATGGGGCTGGTATAGGACTATGATGGGGCTGGTATAGGACTATGATGGGGCTGGTATAGGACTATTATGGGGCTGGTATAGGACTATGATGGGGCTGGTATAGGGCTGTGATGGGGCTGGTATAGGACTATGATGGGGCTGGTATAGGACTATGATGGGGCTGGTATAGGGCTGTGATGGGGCTGGTATAGGACTATGATGGGGCTGGTATAGGACTATGATGGGGCTGGTATAGGACTATGATGGGGCTGGTATAGGACTATGATGGGGCTGGTATAGGGCTGTGATGGGGCTGGTATAGGACTATGATGGGGCTGGTATAGGACTATGATGGGGCTGGTATAGGACTATGATGGGGCTGGTATAGGACTATGATGGGGCTGGTATAGGGCTGTGATGGGGCTGGTATAGGACTATGATGGGGCTGGTATAGGACTATGATGGGGCTGGTATAGGACTATGATGGGGCTGGTATAGGACTATGATGGGGCTGGTATAGGGCTGTGATGGGGCTGGTATAGGGCTGTGATGGGGCTGGTATAAGGTTGTGATAGGGCTGGTATAAGGCTGTGATGGGGCTGGTATAAGGCTGTGATGGGGCTGGTATAGGGCTGTGATGGGGCTGGTATAAGGCTGTGATGAGGCTGGTATAAGGCTGTGATGGGACTGGTATAAGGCTGTGATGGGGCTGGTATAGGACTGTGATGGGGCTGGTATAGGACTGTGATGAGGCTGGTATAGGGCTGTGATGGGACTGGTATAAGGCTGTGATGGGGCTGGTATAGGACTGTGATGGGGCTGGTATAGGACTGTGATGGGGCTGGTATAAGGCTGTGATGGGGCTGGTATAGGGCTGTGACTGGACTGGTATAAGGCTGTGATGGGGCTGGTATAAGGCTGTGATGGGGCTGGTATAGGACTGTGATGAGGCTGGTATAGGGCTGTGATGGGACTGGTATAAGGCTGTGATGGGGCTGGTATAGGACTGTGATGGGGCTGGTATAGGGCTGTGACTGGACTGGTATAAGGCTGTGATGGGGCTGGTATAAGGCTGTGATGGGGCTGGTATAGGACTGTGATGGGGCTGGTATAGGGCTGTGATGGGACTGGTATAAGGCTGTGATGGGGCTGGTATAGGACTGTGAAGGGGCTGGTATAGGACTGTGATGGGGCTGGTATAAGGCTGTGATGGGGCTGGTATAGGGCTGTGACTGGACTGGTATAAGGCTGTGATGAGGCTGGTATAAGGCTGTGATGGGACTGGTATAAGGCTGTGATGGGGCTGGTATAGGACTGTGATGAGGCTGGTATAGGGCTGTGATGGGACTGGTATAAGGCTGTGATGGGGCTGGTATAGGACTGTGATGAGGCTGGTATAGGGCTGTGATGGGACTGGTATAAGGCTGTGATGGGGCTGGTATAGGACTGTGATGGGGCTGGTATAGGACTGTGATGGGGCTGGTATAAGGCTGTGATGGGGCTGGTATAGGGCTGTGACTGGACTGGTATAAGGCTGTGATGCGGCTGGTATAGGGCTGTGATGGGGCTGGTATAAGGCTGTGATGGGGCTGGTATAGGACTATGATGGGGCTGGTATAGGGCTGTGATGGGGCTGGTATAGGGCTGTGATGGGGCTGGTATAGGGCTGTGATGGGGCTGGTATAAGGCTGTGATGGGGCTGGTATAGGACTATGATGGGGCTGGTATAGGACTATGATGGGGCTGGTATAGGACTATGATGGGGCTGGTATAGGGCTGTGATGGGGCTGGTATAGGACTATGATGGGGCTGGTATAGGGCTGTGATGGGGCTGGTATAGGACTATGATGGGGCTGGTATAGGGCTGTGATGGGGCTGGTATAGGACTATGATGGGGCTGGTATAGGACTATGATGGGGCTGGTATAGGACTATGATGGGGCTGGTATAGGACTATGATGGGGCTGGTATAGGGCTGTGATGGGGCTGGTATAGGGCTGTGATGGGGCTGGTATAGGACTATGATGGGGCTGGTATAGGGCTGTGATGGGGCTGGTATAGGACTATGATGGGGCTGGTATAGGACTATGATGGGGCTGGTATAGGACTATGATGGGGCTGGACTACCCCAGATAATGTCCGCAGGAAAATGTCTGAGGACAGGTTTGCCTCATTAGACTAAACACTGTGAATGATGTTGGCAAGGTGTGAATGAGGTGATTGTTGAAAGGATAAGGAAGGATCAGGGAGTTAAGGAGTCAGTCCAGGGTAAATAGCTGAGATACAGAAATCCAGCTGACTACTAGGAAGTCCTGGCAACACCCAACCAAGGTGCCAGATCACCACAATACCTGGAAAACACAGCATAAGATAAAGGAAGTGTTAGAATCAAACCAAAACTTTATTAGTCACATGCGCCGAATACAACAAGTGTAGACTTTACCATGCTTAACCAACAGAAACGCTGACTTACAAGCCCTTAACCAACAGTGTAGACTTTACTATGGAAATGCTGACTTTAACCAACAGTGTAGACTTTACCATGGAAACGCTGACTTACAAGCCCTTAACCGACAGTGTAGACTTTACTATGGAAACGCTGACTTACAAGCTTAACCAACAGTGTAGTGTCACGCCTTGGTCATTGTATTTTGTGTTTTTGTTATATGTTTGGGTAGGCCAGGGTGTGACATGGGTTTATATGTTGTTTTCGTATTGGGGTTTGTATAGTTGGGATCGCGGCTGTTTAGGGGGTGTGTCTAGACTTGGCTGCCTGAGGCGGTTCTCAATCAGAGTCAGGTGCTTGTCGTTGTCTCTGATTGAGAACCGTATTTAGACAGCCTGACTTTCGCCTGGTATTTCGTGGGTGATTGTACCTGTCTTTGTGTATTCACCAGATAGGCTGTATAGTTTCACGTTCCGTTTGTTGTTTTGTATTCTCACAGTTATTTCATGTATCGCTATTTCCTTTATTAAAGCACATGAGTAACCTACACGCTGCATTTCGGTCCGACTCTCTTTTTACAGACGAACGCCGTTACATGTAGACTTTACCATGGAAACGCTGACTTACAAGCTTAACCAACAGTGTAGACTTTACCATGGAAACGCTGACTTACAAGCCCTTAACCAACAGTGTAGACTTTACCATGGAAACGCTGACTTACAAGCCCTTAACCAACAGTGTAGACTTTACCATGGAAACGCTGACTTACAAGCCCTTAACCAACAGTGTAGACTTTACCATGGAAACGCTGACTTACAAGCCCTTAACCTCTTAAGTCGACCCTCTACTTTTTGAACATTCTGTTAAAAATCGAAAAACATTTCAGCGCCCTGCTACTCATGCCAGGAATATAGTATATGCATTTGCTTAGTCTGTGTGGATAGAAAACACTCAGACGTTTATAAAACTGGTTAAATCACTGCTGTGGCTTTACCAGAACGGCATTTACATCGAAAAGCACAGGAAAAACTGATCACTGAAAATGGGAAAATATATCCATGCGCTACTTGAACCCAATGATAAAGGTGAACCACAATTAATTGACTGAGGTTGCAGTACCTAGCTTCACACGGTGTCTAGAGTCTTGTCATTTCCCTTCGAGTTTTTCTTGGTCAAACACATGCAGGGCAGTATCTCCTATGGTCTAGGACCGGATAGAGTTGAGTTTCTAGCCGGACATTTTTCCAGACGGACAGCTAATGATCTTTACAGCCTCCTGATGAATTTTAGCTTAAGTTTACTAATACCTAAAGTTGCATTACAAACGAGAAGTGAGAAAGTTTATCTCGACTTTTTGAATTTTAAAAAATGGCGTTACGTTTTGAAACAATGTTTTTTTGTTTATCACACAGTCTACATAGATATCTAGGCTTTATATGGACCGATTTAATCGAAATAAAGACCCAAATAGTGTTTATGGGACATCTAGGAGTGCCAACAAAGAAGATGGTGAAAGGTAATGAATGTTTTCTATTTTATTGTGCGGTTTGTGAGGAAATGCTAATTATTTTGTTTACGTCCCCTGTGGGTCTTTTTGGGTGTTACATGCTATCAGATAATAGCTTCTCATGTAAAAGCATTTTAAAAATCTGACTTGTTGCCTGGAAAGGAGAGTGTAGCTTTAATTCGAGGACCCTGCATGTGTATTGTAATGAACTTTGAGTTTTAATACTATTAGCATTTAAAGCGCATTTGCATTTCCAGAGCTCTCAGCAGTAGCTCCAACAGGTTTTAACCAACAGTGTAGACTTTACCATGGAAACGCTGACTGACCAGCCCTTAACCAACAGTATAGACTTTACCATGGAAACGCTGACTTACAAGCCCTTAACCAACCGTACAGTTCAAGAAGAAGAAAATATTTACCAAGTAAACTAAATTAAAAAGTTATAATAAAAAGTAACACAAGAAGAATAACAATAATGAGGCTCTATACAGGGAGTACCGGTACCGAGTCAGTGTGGAGGATAAAAATGGATTCATTGTGTTCATGGTATTCAGTTTGTTTTTGATTGAAGTCGTCCCCAGTGTTAAGGATGGAGAAGAGGAGAGGAGAGGACTCTCAGCAGTAGCTCCAGTGTTTAGGATGGAAGAGGAGAAGAGGAGAGGACTCTCAGCAGTAGCTCCAGTGTTTAGGATGGAGGAAAGGAGAGGAGAGGACTCTCAGCAGTAGCTCCAGTGTTTAGGATGGAGAAGAGGAGAGGAGAGGACTCTCAGCAGTAGCTCCAGTGTTTAGGATGGAGGAGAGGAGAGGACTCTCAGCAGTAGCTCCAGTGTTTAGGATGGAGAAAGGAGAGGAGAGGACTCTCAGCAGTAGCTCCAGTGTTTAGGATGGAGAAGAGGAGGAGAGGACTCTCAGCAGTAGCTCCAGTGTTTAGGATGGAGAGGAGAGGAGAGGACTCTCAGCAGTAGCTCCAGTGTTTAGGATGGAGGAAGAGGGAGAGGACTCTCAGCAGTAGCTCCAGTGTTTAGGATGGAGAAGAGGAGAGGACTCTCAGCAGTAGCTCCAGTGTTTAGGATGGAGAAGAGGAGAGGAGAGGACTCTCAGCAGTAGCTCCAGTGTTTAGGATGGAGAAGAGGAGAGGACTCTCAGCAGTAGCTCCAGTGTTTAGGATGGAGGAGAGGAGAGGACTCTCAGCAGTAGCTCCAGTGTTTAGGATGGAAGGGAGAAGAGGAGAGGACTCTCAGCAGTAGCTCCAGTGTTTAGGATGGAGGAGAGGAGAGGACTCTCAGCAGTAGCTCCAGTGTTTAGGATGGAGGAAAGGAGAGGAGAGGACTCTCAGCAGTAGCTCCAGTGTTTAGGATGGAGGAGAGGAGAGGACTCTCAGCAGTAGCTCCAGTGTTTAGGATGGAGGAGAGGAGAGGAGAGGACTCTCAGCAGTAGCTCCAGTGTTTAGGATGGAGAAGAGGAGAGGAGAGGACTCTCAGCAGTAGCTCCAGTGTTTAGGATGGAGGAGGAGAGGAGAGGACTCTCAGCAGTAGCTCCAGTGTTTAGGATGGAGGAAAGGAGAGGAGAGGACTCTCAGCAGTAGCTCCAGTGTTTAGGATGGAAGGGAGGAGAGGAGAGGACTCTCAGCAGTAGCTCCAGTGTTTAGGATGGAGAAGAAGAGGAGAGGACTCTCAGCAGTAGCTCCAGTGTTTAGGATGGAGGAAAGGACTATCACCAATAGCTCCAGTGTTTAGGATGGAGGAGGACAGGACTCTCAGCAGTAGCTCCAGTGTTTAGGATGGAGGAGGAGAGGAGAGGACTCTCAGCAGTAGCCCCAGTGTTTAGGATGGAGAAGAGGATGGAGAAGAGGAGAGGACTCTCAGCAGTAGCTCCAGTGTTTAGGATGGAGGAAAGGAGAGGAGAGGACTCTCAGCAGTAGCTCCAGTGTTTAGGATGGAGGAAAGGAGAGGAGAGGACTCTCAGCAGTAGCTCCAGTGTTTAGGATGGAGAAGAGGAGAGGACTCTCAGCAGTAGCTCCAGTGTTTAGGATGGAGGAGAGGAGAGGACTCTCAGCAGTAGCTCCAGTGTTTAGGATGGAGGAAAGGAGAAGGACTCTCAGCAGTAGCTCCAGTGTTTAGGATGGAGGAGAGGAGAGGACTCTCAGCAGTAGCTCCAGTGTTTAGGATGGAGGAAAGGAGAGGACTCTCAGCAGTAGCTCCAGTGTTTAGGATGGAGGAGAGGAGAGGACTCTCAGCAGTAGCTCCAGTGTTTAGGATGGAGGAAAGGAGAGGAGAGGACTCTCAGCAGTAGCTCCAGTGTTTAGGATGGAAGGGAGGAGAGGAGAGGACTCTCAGCAGTAGCTCCAGTGTTTAGGATGGAGGAAAGGAAAGGACTCTCAGCAGTAGCCCCAGTGTTTAGGATGGAGGAAAGGAGAGGACTCTCAGCAGTAGCTCCAGTGTTTAGGATGGAGGAAAGGAAAGGACTCTCAGCAGTAGCCCCAGTGTTTAGGATGGAGTAGCTCCAGTGTTTAGGATGGAGAAGAGGACAGGACTCTCAGCAGTAGCTCCAGTGTTTAGGATGGAGAAGAGGACAGGACTCTCAGCAGTAGCTCCAGTGTTTAGGATGGAGGAAAGGAGAGGAGAGGACTCTCAGCAGTAGCTCCAGTGTTTAGGATGGAGGAGAGGAGAGGACTCTCAGCAGTAGCTCCAGTGTTTAGGATGGAGGAAAGGAGAGGACTCTCAGCAGTAGCTCCAGTGTTTAGGATGGAGAAGAGGACAGGACTCTCAGCAGTAGCCCCAGTGTTTAGGATGGAGAAGAGGACAGGACTCTCAGCAGTAGCCCCAGTGTTTAGGATGGAGGAAAGGAGAGGAGAGGACTCTCAGCAGTAGCTCCAGTGTTTAGGATGGAAGGGAGGAGAGGAGAGGACTCTCAGCAGTAGCTCCAGTGTTTAGGATGGAAGGGAGGAGAGGAGAGGACTCTCAGCAGTAGCTCCAGTGTTTAGGATGGAGGAGAGGAGAGGAGAGGACTCTCAGCAGTGGCTCCAGTGTTTAGGATGGAGAAGAGGAGAGGAGAGGACTCTCAGCAGTAGCTCCAGTGTTTAGGATGGAGGAAAGGAGAGGACTCTCAGCAGTAGCTCCAGTGTTTAGGATGGAGGAAAGGAGAGGAGAGGACTCTCAGCAGTAGCTCCAGTGTTTAGGATGGAGGAAAGGAAAGGACTCTCAGCAGTAGCTCCAGTGTTTAGGATGGAGGAGAGGAGAGGACTCTCAGCAGTAGCTCCAGTGTTTAGGATGGAGGAAAGGAGAGGAGAGGACTCTCAGCAGTAGCTCCAGTGTTTAGGATGGAGGAAAGGAGAGGAGAGGACTCTCAGCAGTAGCTCCAGTGTTTAGGATGGAGGAAAGGAGAGGAGAGGACTCTCAGCAGTAGCTCCAGTGTTTAGGATGGAGGAAAGGGAGGAGAGGACTCTCAGCAGTAGCTCCAGTGTTTAGGATGGAGAAGAGGAGAGGAGAGGACTCTCAGCAGTAGCTCCAGTGTTTAGGATGGAGGAAAGGAGAGGAGAGGACTCTCAGCAGTAGCTCCAGTGTTTAGGATGGAGGAAAGGAGAGGAGAGGACTCTCAGCAGTAGCTCCAGTGTTTAGGATGGAGAAGAGGACAGGACTCTCAGCAGTAGCTCCAGTGTTTAGGATGGAAGGGAGGAGAGGAGAGGACTCTCAGCAGTAGCTCCAGTGTTTAGGATGGAAGGGAGGAGAGGAGAGGACTCTCAGCAGTAGCTCCAGTGTTTAGGATGGAGGAGAGGAGAGGACTCTCAGCAGTAGCTCCAGTGTTTAGGATGGAGAAGAGGAGAGGACTTTCAGCATGTCACTATGTAATGTAGCCAACGTAGTGTAAATGTCAGGTCAACAGTTCAATAAAAATTGAAGTTTGAGTAGAAGTATCCAGTGGTTTAGCTGACCGTGAGTATCCATTCTTAAAATAAAAATGTTTAACCTTTATTTAACTAAGCATTAGAAAGCCTTTTAGACCAAGTGATTCAGCTACTTGACTTTCTGACCTTGATGGTTCGTTGAAGTCGACCCTCTTTAAGGGCAAAAGTCCATGTAGAAAACGTCAGATGGACCAGACAAGGTCCTCTAATCACTACTGTTGAGTTCAACGCTCCAGATCACCTACTGGAGGGCAAAAGTCCATTATGAAGAACTCCCACAACACCACCCCACAACACCACCACCCCTCCATCCACCACACCGCCCCATAACACCCCCCAGTCCTCCACCCAGCACACCGCCCCCACAACACCACCACCCCTCCACCCACAACACCGCCCCACCCACCCCTCCATCCACCACACCGCCCCCATAACACCCCCCAGTCCTCCACCCAGCACACCGCCCCACAACACCACCCCACCCCTCCCCTCCATCCACCAGCCCACCCACCCCTCCACCCACCACACCGCCCCATAACACCCCTCCCCCTTCTCCCCGCCCAGTCCTCCACCCAGCACACCGCTCCACAACACCACCCCACCCCTCCACCCCTCCACCCACCCCTTCACCCTCCACACCCCCTCCACACCACCCCACCCCACCCCTCCCCCAACCCTCCATCCACCACACCGCCCCCATAACACCCCCCCAGTCATCCACCCAGCACACCGCCTCCCCCCCTCACCTGCCTCCACCCCTCCCTCATCAACCATCTCTTATTAGCACCAAACTGTCCTGTAGGTCCTGACGCCATGTTTCTTCTCTCCCTCGATTTCCAGGGGTTAACTCCGCCTCTTAACACCCTGCATCTTTACCCACAAACCCATTTACTACTCCGCTGACTCCATCTCTTCCGTCTCCGCCATATTAAAATGACATCATCAATAATGGACGTTATCAATCACCGGCCGTTGACAGGCCAACCTTACTCCCCCAAACGGATGAGTCCCGGGCTTTGTGTTGTGTAGCGCTACGCTGATGCAGTGATGCAGTGATGCAGTGATACAGTGATGCAGGGTCAGGCTTGGACAGGTTACCAGATAACGTGTGGGAAGGAATCAGGCCTACGTCCCCCAAATGGCTCCCTACGTAGTGTGCACTACTTTTGACCATCGGGCCCATAGAGAATAGGGTGCCTTGTTGGAACTCAGTTCCTTCCTCTTATCATCACTATGCCTCTGAGCTGTGGTTATATTGAATATTTTTTACATTTCACATAATAACCAAATCCCCCTCCCACTGCCCTTCGTGCTCCCTAGCCCCTACCTGACAGAACTGAAAAAGGACAATATATGCCCCTCCCACAGCCCTTCGTGCTCCCTAGCCCCTACCTGACAGAACTGAAAAAGGACAATATATGCCCCTCCCACAGCCCTTCGTGCTCCCTAGCCCCTACCTGACAGAACTGAACAAGGACAATATATCCCCTCCCACAGCCCTTCGTGCAAATATCCCCCTCCCACAGCCCTTCGTGCTCCCTACTGCCCTCGTGCCCTACCTGACCAGACAGAACTGAACCCCTAGCCCCTACCTGACAGAACTGAACAAGGTCAATATATCCCCCTCCCACTGCCCTTCGTGCTCCCTAGCCCCTACCTGACAGAACTGAACAAGGGCAATATATCCCCCTCCCACTGCCCTTCGTGCTCCCTAGCCCCTACCTGACAGAACTGAACAAGGGCAATATATCCCCCTCCCACAGCCCTTCGTGCTCCCTAGCCCCTAGCCCCTACCTGACAGAACTGAACAAGGGCAATGTATCTTCCCCTCTGCTAACGTATAGACTGGAGGCGCTGCAATGCACATAAATCAACAGTATTTACCACACAATAAGACAAGTGCAAACATTTAACATGTTTAAAAAATTAAAAAAAAAAAGTATCTCTCTTTTAAAACACTACAGTATCTCTCTTTTAAAATGTACACTACAGTATCTCTCTTTTAAAATGTACACTACAGTATCTCTCTTTTAAAATGTACACTACAGTATCTCTCTTTTAAAATGTACACTACAGTATCTCTCTTTTAAAATGTACACTACAGTTTCTCTCTTTTAAAATGTACACTACAGTATCTCTCTTTTAAAATGTACACTACAGTATCTCTCTTTTAAAATGTACTCTACAGTTTCTCTCTTTTAAACTGTACACTACAGTATCTCTCTTTTAAAATATACACTACAGTATCTCTTTTTTTAAATGGGTAATGTGACAACCCGTTTAGAAAGGTGACTAGAGATGAAAAAGAAGGTTCAGATTCCATAGGTTACCTCAGGGCATGTTATATTTGCACCAGAACAGAACAGAGCAGAACAGAGGAATACCTCATCATCACTGTAACTCAGACAACATGAAGTAGAAGCCAGACACCAGAGACTTCCTCTGACTAGTAAATGGCTCAGCAAGTGGAAGTAGAAGCCACGCACCGATTGAAACTAATACACAGAACCACAGGGACTGACAAATGTGACGGATCAATATTTGGACACACGTTAATTTATTGAGAGAGAGAAAGAGAGAGTTATTTAGCCACAGAGCGTACAGGAGAAAGAACATGTCTGTATTAATCTAACTCAGAAAGGTGAGGGAGAATACACACGAAATAACTCATATTGACGCTACAGTTAATTTCAGGGGATGGAGTTAGCTAGCTCCTTCAACCCTCATCCCAACTCACCCTACCTACCTACCCCACCCGGGCCCAGCCACCCACCTCACTGGCAAGGAGAAGATTGCTTTCTGAACACCACATGTCAGCCCCACCCTCCCTCCCTCTGTCCTTTCCCTCCTTCCCCCCAACTGAAAAGAAACAACAACAAGAAAGAAAATAAAAGAATCAAGATTAAAGTTCAATCTTTTCCCCCACTCCTTCTGTATTGATCTCTCCATCCATCACACACATCCCTCCATCTTTCTGGGGTGTTGGGTATTGATTACTACTAATGTGTTGGGCCTGTCGGTCAGCCTACAGGGAGAGATGGAAGGCTATATCTGGGCTTGGTAACAGGTTCAGACCAGTTCTTTACAATGGAAGGCTATATCTGGGCTAGGTAACAGGTTCAGACCAGTTCTTTACCATGGAAGGCTATATCTGGGCTTGGTAACAGGTTCAGACCAGTTCTTTACAATGGAAGGCTATATCTGGGCTTGGTAACAGGTTCAGACCAGTTCTTTACAATGGAAGGCTATATCTGGGCTTGGAGACAGGTTCAGACCAGTTCTTTACAATGGAAGGCTATATCTGGGCTTGGAGACAGGTTCAGACCAGTTCTTTACAATGGAAGGCTATATCTGGGCTTGGAGACAGGTTCAGACCAGTTCTTTACCACGGAAGGTTATATCTGGGCTTGGTAACAGGTTCAGACCAGTTCTTTACAATGGAAGGCTATATCTGGGCTTGGAGACAGGTTCAGACCAGTTCTTTACCATGGAAGGCTTTATCTGGGCTTGGAGACAGGTTCAGACCAGTTCTTTACAATGGAAGGTTATAGCTGGGCTTGGAGAAAGGTTCAGACCAGTTCTTTACCACGGAAGGTGATATCTGGGCTAGGTAACAGGTTCAGACCAGTTCTTTACAATGGAAGGCTATATCTGGGCTTGGTAACAGGTTCAGACCAGTTCTTTACAATGGAAGGTTATATCTGGGCTTGGTAACAGGTTCAGACCAGTTCTTTACAATGGAAGGCTATATCTGGGCTTGGAGACAGGTTCAGACCAGTTCTTTACAATGGAAGGCTATATCTGGGCTTGGAGACAGGTTCAGACCAGTTCTTTACAATGGAAGGCTATATCTGGGCTTGGAGACAGGTTCAGACCAGTTCTTTACAATGGAAGGCTATATCTGGGCTTGGTAACAGGTTCAGACCAGTTCTTTACCACGGAAGGTGATATCTGGGCTAGGTAACAGGTTCAGACCAGTTCTTTACCACGGAAGGTTATATCTGGGCTTGGAGACAGGTTCAGACCAGTTCTTTACCATGGAAGGCTTTATCTGGGCTTGGAGACAGGTTCAGACCAGTTCTTTACAATGGAAGGTTATAGCTGGGCTTGGAGAAAGGTTCAGACCAGTTCTTTACCACGGAAGGTGATATCTGGGCTAGGTAACAGGTTCAGACCAGTTCTTTACCATGGAAGGTTATAGGCTATATCAGACCAGTTCTTTACAATGGAAGGTTATATCTGGGCTTGGAGACAGGTTCAGACCAGTTCTTTAATAGAAGGTAGCTGGGACTATTACCATGACAACTAGGTTTACCATGGAAGGTTATACCAGGTTCACCAGTTCTTTACCAAAGGTTATACAACTCAGATTACCATAAGGTTAACTAATCAGAATTTTGGACAGTGCTGTACTTTGCTGGGATCATTTTGCCTCACATATTGTCACTTTCACAGCATAGTGTCCCAGCTGACTTAGGATCAGTCTATAGTTAGAAACATTAGGCTATTTACAGAGTTGTTTTTCTACTAGATTAATCCAACAGTAGGCTAGTTAAATTCATGGAGTCAGTAATAGATTTGGCAAAGTCTTACTTTACAGGCAGGCTCAGATCAGGGTCAGAGGGGTCAGAAATCCACATAGCTGGGGCAAAGATACAGAACGACAGGCAGGGTCAGGGTCAAATTAGGGGTCAGGATCAGGCAGACAGTCAGTAATCAGTCACCATCTGGGGAAAGGTACAAAACAACAGGCTCACAGGGTCAGGTCAGATTAAGGTCAGTAATCCACTCTCAGCTAAATCAATGTTTTAGGCTCAGGGTCAGGGTCAGGTCAAAAGGGGGTTTTATTAAATCCACATAGCTGGGGCAATACAGAACGACAGGCAGGCTCAGGGTCAGGGTCAGACAACGATGGAGTAATCCACATAGCTGGGGCAAAAGGTACAGGATGATACAGGAAGGCTCAGGGTCAGGGCAGGCAGAGTCAGTAATCCACATGCTGGGGCAAAGATGCAGGACGACAGGAAGGCTCAGGGTCAGGCTCAGGGTCAGGGCAGGCAGAGGTCAGTAATCCCATGCTGGGGCAACAGGACGACAGGCAGAATGGTCAACACCGGGAAACCAGAATCGCAAGACAGGAGCAGAGGAAAATGCTCATAGGCTTGACAAAACAAAAGGAACTGGCAACAGACAAACAGAGAACACAGGTATAGCACACAGGGTTAATGGAGAAGATGGGCGACACCTGGAGGGGTTGGAGACAATCACAAAGACAGGTAAAACATATTAAGGTGTGACAACTACTGGTAATTTGACTAGCTGGACTTTTATTTCAATGATGAGAGGTTAACAAAAACATATGGAAATGTCTCAGGACAAATACACAAAATTAGTATAGACCTGTTTTAATGCAGGACTATTACCATGACAGTAAAAATGGAACAACTAATGGAAAGGGGTGCTACTTTTCCTCACATATTGTCAGCTGAAGTCACAAGAGGAGGAGAGGTACAAGTCACAAGGCTGGATTTACAGAGTTGTTTTTCTACTAGAGGGCAACAGTAGTCCTAGTTAAATTCATGGAGACATTAGATTTGGTGTCTTACTTTACTTTGTCTCAGATCTCAGATGTGTCGTCAAGCCGAAAAAGACAATAATGGGAACATAACGAATGAATTAAAAACAAATTAGTTATCCAGTGACAGTCTAAGGAAAAACTCAAGTCACCATCTGCGTCAAAAGGTGACAAAAAACAACGGAGGTATTTAATGTTAACTATTAAAGTATTGCGGATCAAAATCAATGTTTTAAATTATTATACACATGTCCTTTTTATTAAACTAGGCAAGTTAAGAATGTTATTTACATACGATGGACTAATCTGGCCTTCCCGATCACGGCCAGTTGATGATACAGCCCGGGATCGAACCAGTTTCAGCACTGAGATGCGCTTACTTAGATTTTATGCCACTCAGGTTAGCCGTTGCAGGTGAAAAAATGCTTCAATAATACAAAAATTATACTTAAATCCAAACGGGTCTCTAGCAGATTAGTAAGAATGCCTCATCCCATGTTCAATACTACGAGAAAAAACAACAAATAATAGAAGGTGGTTAAACTCAAATGAATAAAATGGTATAATCTTTGTAAACTATATCATAAATTTGGACTGGTGGAATTAGTCAAATATGCAGTAACAAAAATATATGGAAATGTCCCAAATACACAAATATACAACCAACTGAATGCAGCATTACAGTAAAAATAGGCAAGTGGAAAGGGGAGGAGGCAAGTGGAAATGGGACCATTAGGCAATTGATAGAGGAGGAGATAAGTGGAAAGGGGAGGAGGCAAGTCAGGTGGAGTGGAAAGGAGGTGGTAAGTGGAAAGGGAGGAGGCAAGTGGAAAGGGGAGGAGGCAATCAGAGGTCACAAGTCGGAGGGGAGGAGGCAGTGGAAAGGGGAGGTTGATCAAGTGGAAAGGGAGGTGGTAAGTGGAAAGGGGAGGAGGCAAGTGAAAGGAGGAGGCAAGTTGAGTGGAAAGGGAGGAGGCAAGTGGAAAGGGGAGGCGGAAAAAAGGCAAGTGAAAAGGGAGGCGTTGGAGAGTGGAAAGGGGAAAGGCAAGTGGGGGAAGGGGAGGAGGACAGGCAGTTTAGAAGAAGGCAAGTGGAAGGGAGGAGGTAAGTGGAAAGGGATTTCAAGTGGAAAGGTAAGGAGGCAAGTCAGGAGGCAAGTGGGAATCTAACCAGTGGAAAAAGCTACTCCGTTGAAGGGCACTTGCCTCTCAAATGAGGAGGCAAGTGGGAAGGGGAGGAGGCAGAGTGGAAAGGTAGGTAAGTGGAAAGGGGAGGAGGCCCACAGCTGCTCAGTACCTACTGAACCTAGAAGAAGAACATAAAAAGTAAACCAGTTTAGTTTAAGGAACCATAAAATTGACAGCTGCTAAGACAATGGCCTTACAAAAACATGGGAGGAGTTTTTAATGTTCCGACCAAAACGCCGCGTATCAAAACAGATTGGTTTCTATTAAGAAAATTCTTGCAACGTCTAGAATGTTATATATATATCTGGGGACACAACCTTCCCAGCTCTGCAGATTTGGCTGATGTAGACAGTCATTAACTCTCTTGTTTTGGTACTGCTCATATGTAGCTTATTTTTATTTTATTTCGCAGGTTCAGGATTGGCTGAAAAAATGGCAACATTTACTTGGAGCGAAGACTGTAAATAACACTATTGGCTGATGTTGAAAAGTCCTAGTCCATCGATCAATACCAGTAATACTCTTAGAGAAGGTGTTGAGATGTTGGACGAGCAGGTGTCCACATACCTTGGTCATCTAGTATATACTGTATTTACAAATATATATATATATTCATATATATATCATAGTGGACTGGAGATGATGTGGACCATTACAATAGAAGCCTCCAGTCAGATCACAATCATCCCATTCAGATCACATCGGAACCCAATCAGATCCAATCGGATCCAGTTTGATCACAATCTATCTGCAATATTAAAGCTGATCTGGGCCACTAGAAAACCCACAGGTATCACGTGGAGAAGAAATGCTGTATGTCGGCTTGAGGACATCATTTAGAAGAACCATTTCATTAATTTCTTATCTAACCAGTCAGGACAGAAGAAATCTAATTCAACACACAGGGCACTTGCCTCTCAAATCCAGTTAGTACAGTCATCAGCTTCAGTACCTACTGGGAACCTAGAAGAAGAACATAACGTCTCAGCTGTGGAACAGATGGCTGCTAAGACAATGGCCTGAATACATTTAACAGCATGTGGGTTTTTAAACCCACGACCAGTGAGGAGCGTCATACATAAAATTGATTGGTTTCTATGTGAAGATGAAAGCACCGTCTGGTATATTTAACTCTGTCGGCAAGGTTGCTCTGGCACTGGGGTACAGATGTACAGTCTGTAACTCTCTAGTTTGAGTCATTAGTAATATTGATCTATTTCATAAACCGCTCCCGGGCAGGAAAAGTTATATTATTTAACACACTGGGCCACTAAACCCACCTCCAGTCAGGAGAATTCATCTTATTCAACACACTGGGCCACTAAACCCACCTCCAGTGAGGAGAATTCATCTAATTCAACACACTGGGCCACTAAACCCACCTCCAGTCAGGATAATTCATCTCATTCAACACACTGGGCCACTAAACCCACCTCCAGTCAGGAGAATTCATCTCATTCAACACACTGGGCCAGGAGAATTCATCTAATTCAACCCACCTCCAGTCAGGAGAATCCATCTAATTCAACACACTGGGCCATTAAACCCACCTCCAGTCAGGAGAATTCATCTAATTCAACACACTGGGCCATTAAACCCACCTCCAGTCAGGAGAATTCATCTCATTCAACACACTGGGCCATTAAACCCACCTCCAGTCAGGAGAATTCATCTCATTCAACACACTGGGCCACTAAACCCACCTCCAGTCAGGAGAATTCATCTCATTCAACACACTGGGCCATTAAACCCACCTCCAGTCAGGAGAATCCATCTAATTCAACACACTGGGCCATTAAACCCACCTCCAGTCAGGAGAAGTCATCTAATTCAACACACTGGGCCACTCGTACCACTTTGATGAGAAGTAAGTTGGTCAACTTGAAAAGAGAACATTGAATTGAGCCAATATAAATCCATTCGTACTGTGGAACTGTATAACGAGGTGTGAAGACCAGAGATACAAATCCTTGACTGTCTATCTGTAATTACAGAACACAACTGAATGATAGGTATTTTTAAATTATTGCCCATTTCCTACTCAAACCGGGAGTCACTCACTTTCAACATGTTTTTAGGCCCTAGAACTATAAGACCGGAGGATCACTCCTGATCAGGAATAATGAGTCTTTCGTTTATTAGAAGAGTAATGGAGAATCACTCCTGATCAGGAATAATGAGTCTTTCTAGTATTAGGAGAGTAATGGAGGATCACTCCTGATCAGGAATAATGAGTCTTTCGTTTATTAGGAGAGTAATGGAGGATCACTCCTGATCAGGAATAATGAGTCTTTCTATTATCTCAGTGGAGTAAAAAATTATATTTTCGTTCAATTCAGACCGATATGATTAGTGGAATAAAATGTATTAAAGGAAATGGAAAAATCAGTTTCGCTAATGGCGTTGCTCGCCTGGCGTGACACTGTAGACGGCAAGTACAGAAAGTGGTATATTCTCTGTTGAGACTCACAGTTGGTGATGACTGAGAAAGAGCAGAGAGTAAAGGGCATGAAAAGGGAAGTAGGAATAAAGAATTCCTCATGGTGAATATGAAACAGTTGTCATGGCCAGTAGAATGTGTCTGTCTGGGGGGTCGGGTTGAAATAGACATGGCACTGCTCTGTCCCACAGGAGCTAATGTCAGTCTCTCTTCTCTCCTTCCTCTCCCTCTCCCTCTTCCTCTTCCTCTTCCTCTTCCTCTCCTCCTCCTCCTCTTCTCCTCTCCTCTTCTCCCTCTCATCTCCTCCTTCTCCTCCTCCTCTCCTCTCCTCTCCTCTCCTCTCCTCTCCTCTTCTCTTCTCTCCTCTCCTCTCCTCTTCTCCCTCTCCTCCTCCTCCTCTTCTCCTCTCCTCTTCTCCCTCTCATCTCCTCCTCTCCTCTTCTCCCTCCTCTCTCCTCTCTCCTCCTCTCCTCTCCTCTCCCTCCTCCCTCTCCTCTCCCTCTCATCTCCTCCTCTCATCTCCTCTCCTCTCCTCTCCTCCTCTCCTCCTCCTCTTCTCCTCTCCTCTTCTCCCTCTCATCTCCTCCTTCTCCTCCTCCTCCTCTCCTCTCCTCTCCTCCTCCTACTCAGAGTCCATGTAGAGAACATTTGAAAGTGAGCGTTTAATTACTTTAGCACAGATGTCGTCTAACAAACGTTCACAAGTGTTTTGTGAAGCCAGTGAGGACAGGAGACATGGAGTGAAGGGGATATCTTTCTGACTGTGTTAAATAGTCACTTAGAATACCATGCCTCGGTCAAAACACACCCCGAACAGCAGATCCAAAACTAGTACCTCTCACATTATTTATATTTCACCGTAGAAAAAGATCAGGGCCAATAGGTTGGATTACTGTATTTCTCATGTCTAGTGGTGACAGAATTGGTCAGGATGTGTGTCTGATAATTGATCAAGTCAGTCTCTTCCTCCTTTGTCATTGTCTCTGTAGAGGCTACTTCAACACCATTTCTCAGTTTACCCCCCCCCCACATATCTGGCCCATTGTTTGTTTTTGTTTGTTTTAATTTATCACTAAACCAAACTAAAGGACTATTTTATGAAGCGTAACGGCAAGACTATTGTTTTGTTTCTCCAGAATCCAGATCGACGACGGCCATTAAACAGTCATTAGTTATAAGAAAATACTAAAAGACTCTTAGTGGATCCATAGAAAGGAGTTGAAGCTGTGTTTCTGTGAACTTTTATCTGGTGGACTCCTACGACATTCATCTTAATCACTTCACTAATTAGCTTTTAATTGGAAGAGAAAGTCAAAAGGCCTGCAGATCAGAGGAGTACAGCTGGATGTTTCAGAAAACAAAAAGGCCTGCAGATCAGAGGAGTACAGCTGGATGTTTCAGAAAACAAAAAGGCCTGCAGATCAGAGGAGTACGGCTGGATGTTTCAGAAAACAAAAAGGCCTGCAGATCAGGCTGGAGTCAGAAAACAGCTGGATGTTTCAGAAAACAAAAAGGCCTGCAGATCAGAGGAGTACGGCTGGATGTTTCAGAAAACAAAAAGGCCTGCAGATCAGAGGAGTACGGCTGGATGTTTCAGAAAACAAAAAGGCCTGCAGATCAGAGGAGTACAGCTGGATGTTTCAGAAAACAAAAAGGCCTGCAGATCAGAGGAGTACAGCTGGATGTTTCAGAACACAAAAAGGCCCAGTTGCTCCGGTGCGCTAACGGTACTTTTCACAGCAGTTCTGTAGTAATGGAGATAATACGTACCATTTTGTCAGGATTTACGGCCACGTGACCAACAGCACGACCCACATCAGAAGTAGAAGCTTACAGAGGAGGGGTACAGGGGTTCTAATTTTGTCAGGAGTTCTGCCACGTGGCTAATTGGACAGATAAAAACAGACAACTTAAAATGGCCGTTAAACCGTTAATTTTTTTCAGACTTTTCTCTCTTCTCAGAATCAGTGTTTGCTGTCAGCTAATATAGTATTTCCTTGGATTGAACACAGACATAATGAGAATCTGTGACCTTTACACTTCTCAACGGCTGCTCTTATACACTTGCTGAGGAGGAGGTGGAGGTGGAGGTGGAGGAGGTGGAGGAGGTGGCGGTGGAGGAGGTGGCGGTGGAGGAGGTGGCGGTGGAGGAGGTGGTGGAGGAGGAGGTGACGGTGGAGGAGGTGGAGGTGGAGGTGGATGAGGTGGAGGTGGAGGTGGAGGTGGATGAGGTGGAGGTGGATGAGGTGGAGGTGGATGAGGTGGAGGTGGAGGTGGATGGAGGTGGAGGTGGAGGAGGTGGCGGTGGAGGAGGTGGCGGTGGAGGAGGTGACGGTGGAGGAGGTGACGGTGAAGGAGGTGGAGGAGGTGGCGGTGGAGGAGGTGGATGAGGTGGAGGTGGAGGAGGAGGTGGAGGTGGAGGTGGCGGTGGATGAGGTGGAGGAGGTGGAGGTGGAGGAGGTGGAGGAGGTGGAGGAGGTGGAGGAGGTGAAGGTGGTGGAGGTGGAGGAGGGATTGAGGAGGAGGATGGAGGGATGGAGTGATGGAGGTAGAGGGATGGAGGTAGAGGGATGGAGTCTTAGTCACATGCATACCTAAGAATCAGGGGGTCTCTGGAGGAAAACATTACGCACTGAACCGATGTCTGAGAAGGCTGTGCTTGGCTTCTCACAGGAGGACAGGAGGGAGGCGTAAACAGGAGGGAGGCGTAAACAGGAGGAGGGAGGGAGGGAGGACAGGAGGGAGGGAGGACAGGGAGGGAGGGAGGGAGGGGGAGGACAGGAGGGAGGGAGGGAGGCATAAACAGGACAGGAGGGAGGGAGGGAGGGAAGACAGGAGGGAGGGAGGGAGGCGTGAACAGGAGGGAGGGAGGCGTAAACAGGAGGGAGGGAGGCGTAAACAGGAGGGAGGCATAAACAGGAGGGAGGGAGGCGTAAACAGGAGGGAGGGCGGCGTAAACAGGAGGGAGGCGTAAACAGCTGAGGGCTGTAGATCGTAGGTGGCAGAGAGAGAGAGTTATGCACAATGGGAAATAGAAAACATGGCTGGCGGCTGAGCAGCAGAAAAGGAGCCTAGGAGGCTGGGAGCCTAGGAAGCTAGGAGGCTGGGAGTCTGCGAGGCTGGGAGGCTGGGAGGTTGGGAAGTAAGGAGACTGGGAGGCTGGGAAGTTAGGAGGCTGGGAGGCAGGGAGGCTGGGGGGCTGGGAGGCTGGGAAGTTAGGAGGCTGGGAGTCTGGGAAGCTAGGAGGCTGGGGAGTTAGGAGGCTGGGAGTCTGGGAGGCTGGGAGGCTGGGAAGTTAGGAGGCTGGGAGTCTGTGAAGCTAGGAGGCTGGGAGTCTAGGAGGCTGGGGAGTTAGGAGGCTGGGAGGCTGGGAGGCTGGGAAGTTAGGAGTCTGGGAGGCTGGGAGGCTGGGAAGTTAGGAGTCTGGGAGTCTGGGAGGCTGGGAAGTTAGGAGGCTGGCAGTCTGGGAAGCTAGGAGGCTGGGAGTCTGGGAAGCTAGGAGGCTGGGGAGTTAGGAGGCTGGGAGTCTGGGAGGCTGGGAGGCTGGGAAGTTAGGAGTCTGGGAGGCTAGGAGGCTGGGAAGTTAGGAGTCTGGGAGTCTGGGAGGCTGGGAAGTTAGGAGGCTGGGAGTCTGGGAAGCTAGGAGGCTGGGAGTCTTGGAGTCTGGGAGGCTGGGAAGTTAGGAGGCTGGGAAGTTAGGAGGCTGGGTGTCTGGGAGGCTGGGAGGCTGGGAAGTTAGGAGGCTGGGAGTCTGGGAGTCTGGGAGGCTGGGAGTCTGGGAAGTTAGGAGGCTGGGAGACTGTGAGGCTGGGAAGTTAGGAGCCTGGGAGGCTTGGAGGCTGGGAAGTTAGGAGTCTGGGAGTCTGGGAGGCTGGGAGGCTGGGAGTCTGGGAAGTTAGGAGGCTGGGAGGATGGGAGGCTGGGAAGTTAGGAGGCTGGGAGGCTGGGAGACTGGGAGGCTGGGAAGTTAGGAGGCTGGGAGGCTGGGAGGCTGGGAGGCTGGGAAGTTAGGAGGCTAGGAGTCTGGGAGGCTGGCAGTCTGGGAAGCTAGGAGGCTAGGAGGCTGAGAGGCTGGCAGTCTGGGAAGTTAGGAGGCTAGGAGTCTGGGAGGCTGGCAGTCTGGGAAGTTAGGAGGCTAGGAGTCTGGAAGGCTGGCAGTCTGGGAAGAAAGAAGGCAAGGAGGCTGGGAGACAAGAAGGCTGGGAGACAAGGAGGCTGGGAGACAAAGAGGCTACGAGACAAGGAGGCTGGGAGACTAGGGGGCTGGGAGACTAGAAAGCTGGGAGACTAGGAAGCTGGGAGACTAGGAAGCTGGGAGACTAGGAAGCTGGGAGGCTGGGCTCCACGTGGTCCACATGGCCTGAGGCTGGATGTGGAGGGTGAGTGGAGAGAAGGGGGCGAGCCGGCAGGGTGTGACTTGAGAGGCCTCTTACAGTCCCACACTTGGCATTACGAAACGTGCTGTCAGCATATGATGAATAAGGGCCTGAAAGTGGCTTTGTAATGAACAACAAAAAACAACAACATCAACAACAACATAACAAACAAAACAAAATTTAAAAAAAAAAATGTCTCAGACCAGCGAGACACAGTCATAGGGTTTCGTCCCAAATGGCCCCCTATTCCCTACATAGTGCACTCGTTTTATCCAGAGCCCTATGAGGAATAGGTTGCTGTTTGGGATGCAAACACGGTCACTAATGCAGAACAGAACCAAGCAGCCGTTTGACGGAACAACGGAAGGAATTCACGGACCGGTTTTGGTGGAGTTAAAACCTCAAACAGAAATGGAGCGTGTTCCCCCTCCAATATAGAGCACTACCAGCCTGATCAAATGTAGTGTCCTATAAAGGAAACAGGCTGCCATTTGGAACACAGTTATGGAAATAGTCTAACCTCCAGGTCACCTAGCTAGAGGGAGCCACCTGGCCCAGTCTGGACTCCCCGCTGGGCTACTTAGCGCCTGAATAAAACACAGGCCACCCTGCCTGATGGAACACATGGACACATAATGAAACAAGTTGTAAGAATTGTAAATTAGTAGCACCTCGTTCTGCTCCTTCTATCAGAACAACTGGTGTACAGTAAGTGAATGAGTTATTCTGGGTAAAAGTCTGTTTGTGTTCATGTCGACTCATTGGATGGTTGTATCATTACAGAGGATGGTTGTATCATTACAGAGGATGGTTGTATCATTACAGAGGATGGTTGTATCATTACAGAGGATGGTTGTATCATTACAGGGTGATACAGAGGATGGTTGTATCATTACAGAGGATGGCTGTATCATTACAGAGGATGGTTGTATCATTACAGAGGATGGTTGTATCATTACAGAGGATGGTTGTATCATTACAGGGTGATACAGAGGATGGTTGTATCATTACAGGGTGATACAGAGGATGGTTGTATCATTACAGAGGATGGTTGTATCATTACAGGGTGATACAGAGGATGGTTGTATCATTACAGAGGATGGTTGTATCATTACAGGGTGATACAGAGGATGGTTGTATCATTACAGAGGATGGTTGTATCATTACAGAGGATGGTTGTATCATTACAGGGTGATACAGAGGATGGTTGTATCATTACAGAGGATGGTTGTATCATTACAGAGGATGGCTGTATCATTACAGAGGATGGCTGTATCATTACAGAGGATGGTTGTATCATTACAGAGGATGGTTGTATCATTACAGGGTGATACAGAGGATGGTTGTATCATTACAGAGGATGGTTGTATCATTACAAAGTGATACAGAGGATGGTTGTATCATTACAGAGGATGGTTGTATCATTACAGAGGATGGTTGTATCATTACAGAGTGATACAGAGGATGGTTGTATCATTACAGGGTGATACAGAGGATGGTTGTATCATTACAGGGGATGGTTGTATCATTACAGAGGATGGTTGTATCATTACAGGGTGATACAGAGGATGGTTGTATCATTACAGAGGATGGTTGTATCATTACAGAGGATGGTTGTATCATTACAGGGTGATACAGAGGATGGTTGTATCATTACAGGGTGATACAGAGGATGGTTGTATCATTACAGGGTGATACAGAGGATGGTTGAGGAGTGTGGATCCGCGAAGGGTCAAGATAGATACTTGTCTTGCAATCCCTCAATGCTTTACAGGTGTGTATGTCTGTGTGGAGGGACTTTCTATATGCAGATGGAGATCTGTGGACCTCACTCGGCCTGATGAGTCGCCACGTGAGTTACCATTTCCTTGCAGCGGCTGGTAAGATGCTACGGGAGGGTGGTTGTGTGTGTGTGAGGGGGGCAGAGGTCCTGTTTGAGGGGCAGAGGTCCTGTTTGAGGGGCAGAGGTCCTGTTTGGGGGGCAGAGGTCCTGTTTGAGGGGCAGAGGTCCTGTTTGAGGGGCAGAGGTCCTGTTTGGGGGGCAGAGGTCCTGTTTGGGGGGCAGAGGTCCTGTTTGAGGGGCAGAGGTCCTGTTTGAGGGGCAGAGGTCCTGTTTGAGGGGCAGAGGTCCTGTTTGAGGGGCAGAGGTCCTGTTTGGGGGGCAGAGGTCCTGTTTGAGGGGCAGAGGTCCTGTTTGGGGGGCAGAGGTCCTGGGTTCGTGTCAAGAGGAAGTGATAGTTGCTAAGCAGGTAGCGTGACGTCCTTTACACACGTGCAGGTCAGTATTTGTGTCGACTTGGGGCTTGGTAGGTCAGTGATTGTACCAACAGCACCTCAACACATTATCATGTTTCTATTTAACATTTATTGAACTAGGAAAGTCAGTAAAAAAACTCATTCTTATTTACAATGACAGCCCAACCCCGGTCTAACCCTAACGACACTGGGCCAGTGGCGCGCCGTGCGATGGGAATCCCAATCACGGCTGGTTGCGATACAGTCCGGAATCGAACCAGGGTCTGTAGTGACACCGCTAAGATGCAGTGCCATGGACCACAGCGCCTCTCGGGGAAACATTTACTCTGTAGTTAATGGAATCAAACTGAATTGAATAAAGGAAAGTTAAATCATTTAAAACAATTGATTGACTCCAGCATAAGTAGGGTTAAGATGCTCTCCAAGATGTTCTCTGATTTTCCATCTAAATTGCCTTTTTCAGAGCAAAAAAAAACAAATAGCTCCATGTCACGTAAATAGTCAACGTAATAACAGGTCTCACACACACAGAGGGAAAATTACAGCCTAGTTTGGTTTCCATTTATTTGTCACTAGATAATGGCAGGAGACATTTCCATATTCATCTCCTTCTATTTTCTGGTCTCCGATGCGTTTGTATCCCCGTGTCACTTCCTCTTTGTGTTGTCCCCTGTACCCTTTGAAACAGGTTTTTTTTTTTGGGGGTGATTGCATCTTGTCAAGTTTTCTGCTTGACAAATAACAAATTCTCTCATAGCTGGGATATCTTTTTGTCCCAAAATGAAAGACATGTCACAGGAAGTATCTGTCCCAGATGACGCCCTATTCCCTATATAGTGCACTACTTTAGGCCAGAGCCCTATTCCCTATATAGTGCACTACTTTAGGCCAGAGCCCTATTCCCTATATAGTGCACTACCTTAGACCAGAGCCTTATTCCCTATATAGTGCACTACTTTAGACCAGAGCCCTATTCCCTATATAGTGCACTACCTTTAGACCAGAGCCTTATTCCTATATAGTGCACTACTTTAGACCAGAGCCCTATTCCCTATATAGTACACTACTTTAGACCAGGGCCCTATTCCCTATATAGTGCACTACTTTCCCTATATAGTGCACTACTTTAGACCAGAGCCCTATTCCCTATATAGTGCACTACTTTAGACCAGAGCCCTATTCCCTATAGTGCACTACTTTAGACCAGGGCCCTATTCCTATATAGTGCACTACTTTAGACCAGGGCCTATTCCCTATATAGTGCACTACTTTAGACCAGAGCCCTATTCCCTATAGTGCACTACTTTAGACCAGAGCCTTATTCCCTACTTTAGACCAGAGCCCTATTCCCTATATAGTACACTACTTTAGCCCTATTCCTATATACTGAGCCCTATTCCCTATATAGTGCACTACTTTAGACCAGAGCCCTATTCCCTATATAGTGCACTACTTTAGACCAGAGCCCTATTCCTAGACCAGAGCCCTATTCCTATATAGTACACTACTTTAGACCAGAGCCCTATTCCCTATATAGTGCACTACTTTAGACCAGAGCCCTATTCCCTATATAGTGCACTACTTTAGACCAGAGCCCTATTCCCTATATAGTGCACTACTTTAGACCAAAGCCCTATTCCTTATAGTGCAACGCTTTAGACCAGAGCCCTATTCCCACTACTTTAGACCAGAGCCCTATTCCCTATATGTACACTACTTTAGACCAGATATAGTACACTACTTTAGACCAGAGCCCTATTCCCTATATAGTGCACTACTTTAGACCAGTGATTCCCCAGAGCCCTATTCCATTCCTACTTTAGACCAGACTCTATATACTGCTTTAGACCGCTGCCCGAGTTGTTTATTCCCTATATAGCACTACTTTGAGCCCTATTCCCTAATAGTGCACTACTTTAGACCAAGCCCTATTCCCTATATAGTACAACTTTAGACCAGAGCCCTATTTCCTATATAGTTACTTTATATAGTACACTACTTTGACCAGAGCCCTGTTTACCTATTCCTATATAGTACACTACTTTAGACCAGAGCCCTATTTTTACTTTAGTATTACTTTAGACCCCTATTATATAGTACTACTTGACCAGAGCCCTATTATGGGGTATTGTGATGTATAGTGCACTACTTTGATGTCATTAGCCCTATTCCCTGATGTAGTGCACTACTTTAGACCAGAGCCCTATTCCTATATGCATTTTTAGACCAGAGGCTGGAAATGTAACAAAATGTACTACTTTAGAGGAAAACAATAGGGTGCCTACTTTCCCTAGCCCTACTTAATAGTACACTCCTTTTTTAGACCTATGGAGCCCTGGTCAAATGCAGTGCACTACTTTAGACCAGAGCCCTATTGGTTATAGTACACTACTTTAGACCAAAGCCCTATTCCCTGACAAGGTATAAATTTGCACTTTTAGACCAGAGCCCTATTCCTAGTATAGTACACTACTTTAGACCAAGCCCTATTCCCTATAAATATTCCTTATAGTGCACAACTTTAGACCAGAGCCCTATTCCATATATAACTACTTTAGACCAGAGCCCTATTCCCATTAAAAAATATAATGTACACTACTTTAGACCAAAGCCATCTATCCGGTTTCTATATAGGTTAGGACCAGAGCCCTATTCCCTATATAGTGCACTACTTTAGACCAGAGCCTATTCCTAGTCTACCTAATAACTACTGACCAGAGCCCTATTCCCAGTGGGAATTGGACGCTTCCCATCCAACCTGACAGAGCTTGAGAGGATCTGCAGAGAAGAATGGGAGAAACTCCCAAAATACAGGTGAGCCAAGCTTGTAGCATCATTCCTAAGAAGACTCAAGGCTGTAATCGCTGCCCGAGTTGTTTCAACAAAGTACTGAGTAAAGGGTCTGAATACTTATGTAAATGTTATATTTCCGTTATTTATTTTTAATACATTTTTCTTAAATTCTTAAAACCTGTTTTTGCTTTGCCATTATGGGGTATTGTGATGTCATTATGGGGTATTGTGATGTCATTATGGGATATTGTGATGTCATTATGGGGTATTGTGTGTAGATTGATGAGGAAAAAAACTATTGAATCCATTTTAGAATAAGGCTGTAATGTAACAGAATGTGGAACAAGTAAAGGGGTCTGAATACTTTCTGAATGGACTGAATAGTGCACTCCTTTTTAATAGAGCCCTATGGACCCTGGTCAAATGCAGTGCACTATATAGGGTGGCAGACAGCCTAGTGGTTAGAGTGTTGGACCAGTAACCGAAAGGTTGCTAGATTGAATCCCCGAGCTGACAAGGTATAAATTTGTCCTTTTGCCCCTGAAAAAGGCAGTTAACCACTAGGCTAACATTATAAATAAGAATTTGTTCTTAACTGACTTGCCAAGTTAAATAAAGGTTAATAAAAAAATATAATGTCATTTGGGAATGCCGCCATCTATCCACGGTTTCTGGTTAGGGTAGGTTTTAATAGTCACATTGGGTACAACATCTCCTGTACACTTCTTAATAAACTCAGTCCCCGTATCAGTGTATTCGTCAATGTCATTCTCTAAGGCTAACCGGAACATATCCCAGTCTGCGTGATCAAAACAATCTTGAAGCGTGGATTCCGATTGGTCAAACCAGCTTTGAATAGTCCTTGCACGGGTACTTCTTGTTTGAGTTTCTGCCTATAGGAAGGGAGGAGCAAAATGGAGTCGTGATCAGATTCGTCGAAGGGAGGGTGGGGGAGGGTCTTGTAGGCATCCTGGAAGTTGGAGTAGCAGTGGTCGAGTGTTTTAGCAGTGCGTGTAATACAGTCAATATGTTGGTAGAACTTCGGTAACGTTTTCCTCAAATTTGCTTCGTTAAAATCCTCAGCTACAATAAATACCACCTCAGGATATGTGAAGTTCTTTGAGGGCCGTCGTGGGATCGGCTTGAGGGGGAATATACACAACTGTGACTTTAACTGAATTATCTTGGGAGGTAATATGGTCTGCATTTGACTGTGAGGTCCTCTATCTCTGCTACGCAGACACATCTTTCATTCATTGGGAGGTAATACGGTCTGCATTTGACTGTGAGGTCCTCTATCTCTGCTACGCAGACACATCTTTCATTCATTGGGAGGTAATACGGTCGGCATTTGACTGTGAGGTCCTCTATCTCTGCTATGCAGACACATCTTTCATTCATTTGCATTTTATATCTTTTTTTGTTGTTAAATGAATACCGTCAATTTGAAATAACATGACTTCACGCATCCCATTGGAATGTCATAGTATCAGCGATTATCAGGGGGATTAAATCCAATAATAAAAATAAAAAAACAAGAAGAACGCACGAAAGCTGGGCTGACACTTGGTTAACGTAGTGAACACTGTCTTTTCCTGCAGAACTTCTGAATGTGGGTCAATTCATTCCCTGTCTAATGTAGCGCGGCCAGGGACACATTACCACGTTAGCACACGGAGGCTAAACGGATCCCCGCTGTGGCTCATTAAGCCGGGTTGGTGTGTGTCCACGACCAGCGCTAGGCTCAAACCTCGCCCCGCGACCCGCCCGCCCTATCATGGTCCTGTCACGGTCAAGCAGCTGCAAGCGAGAGACGATGCTCATTTTCTGCCTCGCTACGTTACGTTTAGCCCCAAATCGAGCTCTGACGGTCGGTCAGCGCTTTGCTGCACAGCGCTCGTTCACAAGTCCATTACCTCAGAAATGGAGGAATGTTTTAAAGGTGACACACATGCGCGGTTGGCAGAGAAAAATGCTTCATCATCAGGTGAATTAGCTGTCAGAAAAGCGGCCAGGCATCCTATCTCTCCCCCCCCTCCTGTGTTTGAACGTATTGTAAGGCAAGACAAGGCCTTTTTCTGTAGCATAACTTCAATTTGTTCCAGTACAAAGGTAATGACGCCTCGCTGAGTTAAACGAACATTAATTATACCATCCATATCGGAGCAGCTAAGCTTTTACCTCGGGGCCCTCTATCTCCCCTCGGGAGGGTGTCGTAAGACTGCTGTCTCATCAGATGCACTCCTACTATCCTACCAAATAGCACCCTGTTCCCTCTGTAGTGCACTGCTTTAGACCAGAGCCTACCCAGTTCCCTCTATGAAGGGAACAAATTAAATTAGATATTTCTTCATTGTCTTTTTTTTCACAGATTTTGTTTTTTTGTTGATTTACCTCCGATAGGAAAAGATTCATGAGAACAAAAGAGAGAGACAATGCATAAGGCTAGACATAACGTGAAACACACACTTTCATGAGGGGAGGAAAGTATGACAGCCAAGGTGCCATTTTGGGACACATCCCTATCCTCCATGTTTCATCCCCAACGCAGAGAGTGTATAGTTAGTGGATTGGATAGTGTTATTGTTAAATGGATAAAAGAGAATAACGAATCGTTAGTTTGCCTCTGGATCAAAAGGTTCCCTGCTATAGAGTTGATCTGGTGTCAACTATAACCCTGTAGTCAAGCTAGATCAAACACACATGCTTTAGTGGGGTGCAGGGCCCAGGAACAAAGTCCCTATAAAATAAATAACAAACAAACAACGCTTCCTTCCTGCAGGTCAAATGCCCAGATGGATGGTCACCTAAAGTTGTGTCCTGGAGGTTTTGTGTAGTTCCTGGTTTGTCCTGGAGATGTCCCCGAGGACATTTTTAGAGGAGGTTTTTTGTCCTGGAGAGGTTTTGTGTAGTTCCTGGTTTGTCCTGGAGATGTCCCCGAGGACATTTTTAGGATGTTGTCTCCTGGAGGTTTTGTGTAGTTCCTGGTTTGTCCTGGAGATGTCCCCGAGGACATTTTTAGGATGTTGTCTCCTGGAGGTTTTGTGTAGTTCCTGGTTTGTCCTGGAGATGTCCCCGAGGACATTTTTAGGATGTTGTCTCCTGGAGGTTTTGTGTAGTTCCTGGTTTGTCCTGGTTTTGGATGTCTGGGGACCGAGGACATTTTTAGGATGTTGTCTCCTGGAGGTTTTGGTTTTGTTTGTCCTGGAGTTCCTGGTTTGTCCTGAAGGTTTTGGAGTTCCTGGTTTGTCCTGGAGATGTGTCTCCTGGAGGTTTTGGTACATGTTTCTTGGAGGTTTTGTGTAGTTCTTGGTTTGTCCTGGAGATGTCATTTTTAGGATGTTGTCCTGGAGGTTTTGTGTAGTTCCTGGTTTGTCCTGGAGATGTCCCCGAGGACATTTTTAGGATGTTGTCTCCTTAGTTCCTGGTTTGTCCTGGAGATGTCCCCGAGGACATTTTTAGGATGTTGTCTCCTGGAGGTTTTGTGTAGTTCCTGGTTTGTCCTGAAGATGTCTCCGAGGACATTTTCAGGATGCTGTTTATTGGTCTCCTGGAAGTTTTGTCTAGTTCCTGGTTTATCCTGGGGATGTTCCTGAGGATATTTTTCAGATGTTGTCTCATGGACCCCTGGAGATTTTTGTCTAGTTCCCGGTTTGTCCCGATGGACGTCACCTGATGGCCTTAAATAAACATGAAGAAAAAAAACATACTACCTCGGTCACCTGGACCCTATTTTCATTACCCATCACCCCTTGTTAATGTTACCAAGCCCATCAAGACCCTGATTGGTGAACCACTCACAGCTTTTCTTGTATTTTGGCAAACAGTGAATTTCAACTTAGATATTTGACACGCAGTAATTATTACTTAACATGTCCTCACCTGGGATTTCAACTCACAACCTCTTGGTTCACGGCAATCTTGCTGCTATTTGCACATCAAAGTAAATCTCAGCTCTGTCAACAAAAAAATGCACTCAAGAAAAAAACGATTATATTTATCATAGAATAATCTATTCTAAACTATTCTAAAAACTGCACCTCAAACTGCTGAAATAAGTAAATGAAGTCAACGAGAGCATAATTAGAATAACTGATGACTAAAATACCAGTGCAGATGGCACTCCTTCGTTAAGTGCAGAGATGCATTATTGGTGAATTAATGTGTAGAGGACTTCTGAAAATGTACAGACTTCGTGGTACAGCTCACAGCATCCTTCAAATCCGGAGGTTTTGAGTTCAAATACCAGGTGGGATCATATTGAAAAGTCAGTAAACATCTTTAATCAATGACAATATGATGACATTTGACATGATTACTCAATGTCAAATGTCATCATATTGTCATTGATTAAAGATGTTTACGCTACTTTAGCCGAACAGCGTACTACTTACCTTAAAACCCACAAACCATTTCAAGATTTTACTTATAATCAGGAAGCTTCAGGGGATCATGACACAACGTCCTAAGATAGTCCTAAAAACGTCCTCAGGAACACCCCAGAGACAAACCAGGAACTAGACAAAACCTCCAGGGGACCATGACACAACGTCCTAAAAACTTCCTCAGGAACATCCCCGAGACAAACCATGAACTAGACAAAACCTCCAGGGGACCATGACACAACGTCCTAAGAACATCCTAAAAACGTCCTCAGGAACATCCCCGAGACAAACCAGGAACTAGACAAAACCTCCAGGGGACCATGACACAACGTCCTAAGAACATCCTAAAAACATCCTCAGGAACATCCCAGAGACAAACCAGGAACTAGACAAAACCTCCAAGGGACCATGACACAACGTCCTAAGAACATCCTAAAAACGTCCTCAGGAACATCCCCGAGACAAACCAGGAACTAGACAACACCTCCAGGGGACCATGACACAACGTCCTAAGAACATCTTAAAAACGTCCTCAGGAACATCCCAGAGACAAACCAGGAACTAGACAACACCTCCAGGGGACCATGACACAACGTCCTAAGAACGTCTTAAACACGTCTTGCAGGATGTCCCCGGGTCAAACCGGGAACTAGATTAAGCCCCTCCCCCCCAGAAAACGTTCCGTTGATAGCCAACGTCCCGAGGACTAGTAAAATGAACGTTCTGAATAGGTCCTGACATTACAGGGAACTAGACAAAGGTCCCCCTAAAGAACATTCCCTTGGGACCGTCATGCATAAGAACGTTCCCAGAACGTCAGAGGGATAATGTCCTCAGGACATCTCTGTTTTTTGGGAATAACCTCATGTTATAATAACAGCATTGTTCTCAGCTTTACTCCACAGGTCCAAGGTATTGTTGTTGCAGAGGTTTGACTGCTCAGTCTGTTTGCTAATTATTTTCATTTGTTTGTTTGTTTGTCTTTCATTATAATCTCTTTGTCAGAACTTTTTCTAAATTTGACAAGAATATGATGGAAAATTAGCTTTCGACGTTGTTTAGGGACTGTTTTGGACTATGTTTTCTCTCTAACCCATATAAAAACATATTGCACTAGCAAGGCTCTGGACCTAATCACCACCCAAGACAATTCACTGCATTTCTCAAAATAAACCGTTCCTGCAACCATACATCCCTCCCATCTGACCTTCCAAATTCCCCCAGGACCTCGTCGTTAGGGAGGGTAAAAGCAGACTGATGAGGGTTTCAGGTATCAAGGGAGATCAAGGCATCCTTGATGTGAGAAACATGAACCAGTTTTCTCCCCCCCCACCCGAAATTCCAAGGGTTGTGTCCCAATAATCTCACCTTCCTCCTGAAGTATGCACTTGTTCCCTACAAGCGTTCCCACTAGGCAAAAACTGGTTGAATCAATGTTGTTTTCATGTTATTTCATACCCCAAACATTCTGTGTGATGACGTTGAATGAATGTAGAAAACTGATTTGGATTTGAAAAAAAAGTCATCACCGTAAGGGACAAGTCATCACCGTAAGGGACAAGTCATCACCGTAAGGGACAAGTCATCACCGTAAGGGACAAGTCATCACCGTAAAGGACAAGTCATCAACGTAAGGGACAAGTCATCACCGTAAGGGAACAGTCATCACCGTAAGGGAACAGTCATCACCGTAAGGGACAAGTCATCACCGTAAGGGACAAGTCATCACCGTAAGGGACAAGTCATCACCGTAAAGGACAAGTCATCAACGTAAGGGACAAGTCATCACCGTAAGGGAACAGTCATCACCATAAGGGAAAAGTCATCACCGTAAAGGACAAGTCATCAACGTAAGGGACAAGTCATCACCGTAAGGGAACAGTCATCACCATAAGGGAAAAGTCATCAACGTAAGGGACCAGTCATCACCGTAAGGGAAATGGGAAAAGTCATCACCGTAAGAGACAAGTCATCACCGTAAGGGAAAAGTCATCACCGTAAGGAAAAGTCATCAACGTAAGGGAATTTCATATTTGTTTTTAAGCAACTTTTATCCTAATTCTAATGACGGGTTAACATTTTGGGTTGATTTCACGTTAATTTCACGTTAGTTGACAACTCAACCAAATGTAAAATCAAACTAGACGTTGAACTGACGTCTGTACCCAGTGGTTTGGGGGTGGTGTCGGCATGGGGCGAGAGAGAATTTCTACGTACCAGTCATTTACTTTTAAATCAGTGAAGGGAAGTGAACAAGTCACTTAGGTAGAAAGGAGAGATTATAGGGACCGACCCCAGCTCTGCCAGGTATTTGGTGTTCCAGTCACACACAGGTGGATTGGCTCCCTGTTTGCAGATGAATACATTCATGTGACATTAGGACCTTGTTAAGGCCTGTGAGTAAACTCAGCCTCATTATTCAGGGCAGGAAGTTGCATCGTCAGCCCAAAACAAAGCAGGAAGTAATTAATACCTGTTTTCAGAGAGAGAGAGAGGGCAAATGTCACTCTGACCTTTTCTGTCATGGATATTTCTCTCCCTCTCTCTCTCTCTCTCTCTCTCCTCTCTCTCTCTCTCTCTCTCTCTGTCTCTCTCCCTCTCTGTCTCTCTCAGCCTCTGTCTCTCTCTCTCAATTCAATTCCCGTTATTGGCATGGAAACATGTTTAACATTGCCAAAGAGCAATTTATGAAGACAACTACAAATATGAAGACCTTGAGAGCAACTCAAAACGGAGTAGTTGTGATTATGAATGCCTCTCATAACAGCGATGACAGTCATATTGATGGGCCTGCCTAGATTGTGTCAGGGCACAGTGATCATGAAATATTCCATCTGATTAGAAACAATACCAATACCAGCCAAGTCAGCTAGGAGATAAATGCTAAGTGATAAGTGATTTCATTTAATTGACTTTGGTTGAGAGGATCCTGTTGGGAGTTCATCATGACTAATGGATCAGTCTACATTCAGGCCCTTATCTGCACAACCTTTCTGGGCAACAATGTTTTCCTCTAACCCTAATCACAGCTGTAATGATCTGGCTCTAACTCCTCCCCTTCTCAACTCACCACATTTCTGTAATGAACTGGCTCTATTTCCTCCCCTTCTCACACTCATCAATCCCAGTCTGTAATGTCACTGGCTCTAACTCCTCCCTTTTCAACTCTCACAGTCTGTAATGTTCTGGCTCTAACTCCTCCCCTTCTCAACTCATCACAGTCTGTAATGATCTGGCTCTAACTCCTCCCCTTCAATTCATCACAATCTGTAATGATCTGGCATGATCTGTAATGATCTGGCTCTAAGTTTCCTCCCCTTCTCAACTCATCATAATCTGTAATGATCTGTCTCTAACTCCTCCCCTTCTCAACTCATCACAATCTGTAATGAACTGGCTCTAACTCCTCCCCTTCTCAACTCATCACAATCTGTAATGATCTGGCTCTAACTCCTCCCCTTCTCAACTCATCACAGTCTGTAATGATCTGGCTCTAACTCCTCCCCTTTTCAATTCATCACAATCTGTAATGATCTGGCTCTAACTCCTCCCCTTCTCAACTCATCACAGTCTGTAATGATCTGGCTCTAACTCCTCCCCTTTTCAATTCATCACAATCTGTAATGATCTGGCTCTAAGTCTCCCCGTTTTTTCAATTCATCACAATCTGTAATGGATCTGGCTCTAACTCTCTCTTTTCAATTCATCACAAGTGTAATGATCTGGCTCTAACTCCTCCCCTTCTCAACCCAGAGTTCCATTTTTAAATTTTTTATTTTTTATTTCACCTTTTATGTAAGGAAAGGGGGAGTTGAGAACAAGTTCTCGATTTGCAACTCATCCTGGCCAAGATAAAGCATATGCAGTGTGAACAGACAACACAGAGTTACACATGGACTCACAAGTCATGTAAATAACAAGTCAATCATCAGTAGAAAAAAAAGGGGAGTATATACAATGTGTGCAAAAGGCATGACAGTAGGCGATAAATCAATTTATCAGATTAACACTGGAGACAGATAAATGATCAGATGGTCATGTCACAGGTAGAGAGTATTGGTATGCAAAAGAGCAGAAAAGTAAATAAATAAAATTATCAGGTAGGTGAAAATGGGTGGTCATCTATTTACCAATAGGCATCACAGCTGCAGCGATCGGTTAGCTGCTCAGATAGCTGATGTGAAGTTGGTGAGGAGAAAAGTCATCACTTGAAAGGACCTTTTGCAATTCTGGCCAATACACAGGCCTAAGCAAGTGGAAACTGGGTTAACATTTTAGGGTGTTGATTTCTTCTGACGGATTCACAGTTGATTTCCACGTTAGTTGACAACTCAACCAAATGTAAAATCAAACTAGACGTTGAACTCACGTCTGTACCAGTGGTTTGGGGGTGGTGTCGGCATGGGGCGAGAGAGAATTTCTACGTACCAGTCATTGGACTTTTAAATCAGTGGGGAAGTGAACAAGTGGGTCTGGAAAGGAGAGATTATGGGACCGACCCCAGCTCTGCCAGGTATTTGGTGTTCCAGTCACACAGGTGGATTGGCTCCTGTTTGCAGATGAATACATTCATGTGACATTAGGACCTTGTTAAGGCCTGTGAGTAAACTCAGCCTCATTATTCAGGGCAGGAAGTTGCATCGTCAGCCCAAAACAAAGCAGGAAGTAATTAATACCTGTTTTCGAGAGAGAGCAGAGGAGGGTAGCAAATGTCACTCTGACCTTTTCTGTCATGGATATCTCTCTCTCTCTCTCTTCTCTCTCTCTCTCTCTCTCTCTCTCTCTCTCTCTGTCTCTCTCTCCTCTCTGTCTCTCTCTCTCTCTGTCTGTCTCTCTCAATTCAACCAAGGGTGGTGATGCTAGTGGGCATGCGGGTGCAGGCTGTCGGTTGACAACATGCATTTGAATATATAGAGTTTAACTTGAGCAGTTGGAGGCCAATTCTTCTGTTAATTTTCTGTGCAATGAGGCCGAAAGTATATTAGAATGGTGAGTCTGCGTAAAATATGTGATTCAGGGAATCAGCTGCAAGAGCAACTGATCATTATTACAGTTTTTCAGTATGACTGTTTGTGGCCCCCCATAGGACTGTTTTTTCCAGAGGAACGGAAGATTTGACAGTGCAAGTTCCAAAAAGTGATTGTGTTTCTGAACAAACATTCATCCACAGCCGTCCCCTTGAGAGAAGGCATGCCATCCGAAATGTCCCGATATCCTTCTTAGTCTGCCGATAAATAGGTATGAAGACTGGAAAGCCTTGAGAGCAACTCAAAAACGGAGTAGTTGTGATTATGAATGCCTCTCATAACAGCGATGACAGTCATATTGATGGGCCCGGCCTAGATTGTGTCAGGGCACAGTGATGCATGAAGTATTCCATCTGATTAGAAACAATACCAATACCAGCCAAGTCAGCTAGGAGATAAATGCTAAGTGATAAGTGATTTCATTTAATTGACTTTGGTTGAGAGGATCCTGTTGGGAGTTCATCATGACTAATGGATCAGTCTACATTCAGGCCCTCTATCTGCACAACCAAAACAACTCTAATCACTCTTGAATGATCTGGTAATGATCTGGCTCCTCCCCTTCTCAACTCACCACAATCTGTAATGATCTGGCTCTAACTCCTCCCCTTCTCAACTCAAATTTGGGTCCAACTGTCAACCTGTGATGAGCTCTAACTCCTCCCCTTCTCAACTCTCACAATCTGTAATGATCTGGCTCTAACTCCTCCCTTCTCAACTCTCAGCAGTCAATCTGTAATGAACTGGCAATCTAACTGACTCCCCTTCTCAACTCAGTCACAGTCTGTAATGAACTGGCTCTAACTCCTCCCCTTCTCAACTCATCACAGTCTGTAATGATCTGGCTCTAACTCCTCCCCATTTCAATTCATCACAATCTGTAATGATCTGGCTCTAACTCCTCCCCTTCTCAACTCATCATAATCTGTAATGATCTGTCTCTAACTCCTCCCCTTCTCAACTCATCACAATCTGTAATGAACTGGCTCTAACTCCTCCCCTTCTCAACTCATCACAATCTGTAATGATCTGGCTCTAACTCCTCCCCTTCTCAACTCATCACAGTCTGTAATGATCTGGCTCTAACTCCTCCCCATTTCAATTCATCACAATCTGTAATGATCTGGCTCTAACTCCTCCCCTTCTCAACTCATCACAGTCTGTAATGATCTGGCTCTAACTCCTCCCCTTTTCAATTCATCACAATCTGTAATGATTGGGGGCCAGTTTTCAATTCATCACAATCTGTAATGAGGCTCTAACTCCTCCCCTTTTCAATTCATCACAATCTGTAATGAATGTAACTCCTCCCCTTCTGACTGTTCCTTTTTTTTTTTTTTTTATTTTTTATTTCACCTTTATGTAACCAGGTGGCTGTTGAGAACAAGTTCTCATTTGCAACTGCGACCTGGCCAAGATAAAGCATAGCAGTGTGAACAGACAACACAGAGTTACACATGGAGTAAACAATTAACAAGTCAATAACACAGTAGAAAAAAGGGGAGTCTATATACAAGGTGTGCAAAAGGCATGAGGTAGGCGAATAAATACAATTTTGCAGATTAACACTGGAGTGATAAATGATCAGATGGTCATGTACAGGTAGAGATATTGGTGTGCAAAAGAGCAGAAAAGTAAATAAATAAAAACAGTATGGTAGGTGAAAATGGGTGGGCTATTTGCAATAGGCTATGTACAGCTGCAGCGATCGGTTAGCTGCTCAGATAGCTGATGTTTGAAGTTGGTGAGGAGATAAAAGTCTCAACTTCAGCGAAAATTAGTTCCAGTCACAGGCAGCAGAGGACCGGGTATGCCCCAAATGAGGTGTTGTCTTTAGGGATGATCAGTGAGATACACCTTCTGGAGCGCGTGCTACGGATGGGTGTTGCCATCGTGACCAGTGAACTGAGATAAGGCGGAGCTTTACCTAGCATGGACTTGTAGAGGACCTGGAGCCAGTGGGTCTGGGATTCGAATATGTAGCAGGGCCAGCCGACTAGAGCATACAAGTCGCAGTGGTGGGTGGTATAAGGTGCTTTAGTGACAAAACGGATGGCACTGTGATAGACTGCATCCAGTTTGCTGAGTAGAGTGTTGGAAGCCATTTTCAGATCACATCGCCGAAGTCGAGGGATCTGGGGATAGTCAGTTTTACTAGGGTAAGCTTGGCGGTGTGAGTGAAGGAGGCTTTGTTGCGGAACAGGAAAGCCGACTCTTGATTTGATTTTCGATTGGAGATGTTTGATATGAGTCTGGAAGGAGAGTTTGCAGTCTAGCCAGACACCTGGTACTTATAGATGTCCACATATTCAAGGGGAACCATCCAGGGTGGTGACTAGTCGGGCATGCGGGTGCAGGCAGCGATCGGGAAGCATGCATTTGGTTTTACTAGAGTTTAAGAGCAGTTGAGGCCACGGAAAGAGTGGATGGCATTGAGGCTCGTTTGGAGGTTGATAGCACAGTGTCCAAGACGGGACTGACTGAGTATATAGAATGGTGTCGTCTGCGTAGAGGTGGATCAGGGAATCACCTGAGCAAGAGCAACATCATTGATATATACAGAGAAAAGAGTCGGCCTGAGGGGTGAACCCTGTGGCACCCCCATAGAGACTGCCAGAGGACCGGAAGCATGCCCTCCGATTTGACTGACTGAACTCTGTCTGCAAAGTAATTGGTGAACCAGGCAAGGCAGTCATCCGAAAAACTGAGGCTACTGAGTCTGCCGATAAGAATATGGTGATTGACAGAGTCGAAGGCCTTGGCAAGGTCGATGAAGACGGCTGCACAGTACTGTCTTTTATTGATGGCGGTTATGATATCGTTTAGTAAGTGTGGCTGAGGTGCACCCGTGACGGCTCGGAAACCAGATTGCACAGCGGGAAGTACGGGATTGAGATGGTCAGTGACCTGTTTGTTGACTTGGCTTTCGAAGACCTTAGATAGGCAGGGCAGGATGGATATAGGTCTGTAACAGTTTGGGGTGTCTCCCCCTTTGAGGAAGGGGATGACTGAGGACTTTCCAATCCTTGGGGATCTCAGACGATATGAAAGGGGTTGAACAGGCTGGTGTAGGGGTTGCGACAATGGCGGCGGATAGTTTCAGAAATAGGGGTCCAGATTGTCAAGCCCAGCTGATTTAGGGGTCCAGGTTTTGCAGCTCTTTCAGAACATCTGCTATCTGGATTTGGGTAAAGGAGGACTGAGGTGGCTTGGGCGCGGAGCTGAGGGCGGAGCTGTTGGGAGGTTGGAGTGTTGATAGAGGCGGAAGGGGACCAGACTGAGAACTGTAGGTTTTCGATAATCATGGATTTATCGGTGGTGACGTGTTACCTGAGCCTCAGTGCAGTGGGCAGCTGGGAGGAGGTGCTCTTGTTCTCCATGGACTTCACAGTGTCCCAGAACTTTTGGAGTTGGAGCTACAGGATGCAAACTTCTGCCTGAGGACTGCTGGCCTTAGCTTTCCTGACTGACTGGAATTGGTTCCTGACTTCCCTGAACAGTTGCATATCACGGGGACTATTGATTCTGTTGCAGTCCGCCACAGGATGTTTTTGTGCTGGTCGAGGGACAGTCAGGGGTCTTGATAGAGGAAGGGGGCTGTATCTGTTCTTAGTTCTGCACAGAGGAATGGAGCATGCTTATCTAAAATGGTGAGGTGTTACTTTTAAAGAATGACCAGGCATCCTCAACTGACGGGATGAGGTCAATGTCCTTCCAGGATAGGGGGTCGACTGGAAGGCCTGCTCACAGAAGTGTTTTAGAGGAGGGGACAGTGATGAGGACGTAAATGTAATGTAATGTAATGTCGTTTGACTAGGCTCCGAAGGGGACAGGCAATGAGGCAGTGATCGCTGAGATCCTGGTTGAAGACAGCGGAGGTGTATTTGGAGGGCCAGTTGGTCAGGATGACGTCTATGAGGGTGCCCTTGTTTACAGAGTTAGGGTTGTACCTGGTGGGTTGTTGATGATTGAGGGCATCTGATTGTAGGACTGCCGGGGTGTTAAGCATATCCCAGTTTAGGTCACCTAACAGAACAAACTCTAAAGCTAGATGGGGGGTCAATTCACAAATGGTGTCCAGGGCACAGCTGGGAGCTGAGGGGGTCGGTAGCAGGCGGCAACAGTGAGAGACTTATTTCTGGGGAGAGTAATTTTCAAAATTAGTAGTTCGAACTGTTTGGGTATGGACCTGAAAGTATGACATTACTTTGCAGGGGTCTTGACAGAGGACTGCAACTCCTCCCCCTTTGGCAGTTCTATCTTGACGGAAGATGTTATAGTTGGGTATGGAAATCTCTGAATTTTTGGTGGACTTAGGGGTGTTGATTCAGACACAGCAAGGACATCAGGGTTTGCAGAGTGGCTAAAGCAGTGAGTAAAACAAACTTAGGGAGGAGGCTTCTGATGTTGACATGCATGAAACCAAGGCTTTTTCGATCACAGAAGTCAACAAATGAGGGTGCCTGGGGACATGCAGGGCCTGGGTTTACCTCCACATGTTGAACAGAAAAGGAGTAGTATGAGGGGACTGGCTAAAGGCTATCAAAACTGGTGCCTAGGGTGTTGACAGAGGAGGAGCAGGTTTCTGGGCATGGTAGAATATATTCAGGGCATAATGCACAGACAGGGGTATGGTGGGAGGAAGAGGGACTGACTGAGGACTGTAGGGGTGTTGATACAGGAAGAGGGACTGACTGACTGTGACTGGGGTGTTGAAAGAGGAAGGGGGACTGACTGAGGACTGTAGGGGTGTTGATAGAGGAAAGGGGACTGACTGAGGACTGTAGGGGTGTTGATAGAGGAAGAGGGACTGACTGAGGACTGTAGGGGTGTTGAAGGAGTAGGAAGAGGGACTGACTGAGGACTGTAGGGGTGTTGATAGAGGAAAGGGACTGACTGAGGACTGTAGGGGTGTTGATAGAGGAAGGGGACTGACTGAGGACTGTAGGGGGTGTTGATAGAGGGGTGGAAGAAGGGGGACTGACTGAGGACTGTAGGGGTGTTGATAGAGGAAGGAAGGGGACTGACTGAGGACTGTAGGGGTGTTGATAGAGGAGGGGGGACTGACTGAGGGGGACTGTACTGTAGGGGTGTTGATAGAGGAAGGGGACTGACTGAGGACTGTAGGGGTGTTGATAGAGGAAGGGGGACTGACTGAGGACTGTAGGGGTGTTGATAGAGGGTGTTGAAGGGGGACTGACTGAGGACTGTAGGGGTGTTGATGAAGAGGACTGACTGAGGTAGGGGTGTTGATAGAGGAAGGGGACTGACTGAGGACTGTAGGTGGTGTTGATGAGGACTGTAGGGGTGTTGATAGAGGAAGGGGACTGACTGAGGACTGTAGGGGTGTTGATAGAGGAAGGGGGACTGACTGAGGACTGTAGGGGTGTTGATAGAGGAAGGGGACTGGGGACTGTAGGGGTGTTGATGACTGAGGACTGTAGGGGTGTTGATAGAGGAAGGGGGGACTGACTGAGGACTGTAGGGGTGTTGATAGAGGAAGGGGGACTGACTGAGGACTGTAGGGGTGTTTATAGAGGAAGGGGGACTGACTGACTGAGGACTGTAGGGGTGTTGATAGAGGAAGGGGACTGACTGAGGACTGTAGGGGTTGATTGATAGAGGAAGGGGACTGACTGAGGACTGTAGGGGGGTGTTGACTGTAGAGGAAGGGGGACTGACTGAGGACTGTAGGGGTGTTGACTGTAGAGTTGAAGGGGGACTGACTGAGGACTGTAGGGGTGTTGATAGAGGAAGGGGGACTGACTGAGGACTGTAGGGGTGTTGACAGAGGAAGGAGGGACTGACTGAGGACTGTAGGGGTATTGATAGAGGAAGGAAGGGGACTGACTGAGGACTGTAGGGGTGTGATAGAGGAAGGGGGACTGACTGAGGAGTAGGGGTGGAAGAGGGACTGACTGAGGACTGTAGGGGTGTTGACAGAGGAAGGGGGACTGACTGAGGACTGTAGGGGTTTTGATAGAGGAAGGGGGACTGACTGAGGACTGTAGGGGTGTTGATAGAGGAAGGGGGACTGACTGAGGACTGTAGGGGTGTTGATAGAGGAAGGGGGACTGACTGAGGACTGTAGGGGTGTTGACAGAGGAAAAGGGGACTGACTGAGGACTGTAGGGGTGTTGACAGAGGAAAGGGGACTGACTGAGGACTGTAGGGGTGTTGATAGAGGAAGGGGGACTGACTGAGGACTGTAGGGGTGTTGATAGAGGAAGGGGGACTGACTGAGGACTGTAGGGGTGTTGACAGAGGAAAGGGGACTGACTGAGGACTGTAGGGGTGTTGACAGAGGAAAGGGACTGACTGAGGACTGTAGGGGTGTTGATAGAGGAAAGGGGACTGACTGAGGACTGTAGGGGTGTTGATACAGGAAGAGGGACTGACTGAGGACTGTAGGGGTGTTGATAGGCTCACAGGAGAAACTCCAGCTAAAGAAACAATAACTTTCAGTCTTACACGTCTCAAAGCCTCGTCTTGAATGAATCCTAACGACGACATGACAGGTCTATATTTGTCTGTCTGTAACTCTTCTGAAGAAGTTCCATGAAGATTACAAAACACAGTGTTGACCTTTTTTAATGACTCTCATAGCCTCTAACTCACCTTTTCCCCCTTCCTTATACTAATGGTTTGTAAGGGCAGATATGGAATCCCAATCTCCAATGCTCGTTTGCAAAACATACAGTACTGTACCATTTCATATTGACCCTCTGCTTCATCAGTTATAACTGAAGATAGACATGACCCGTACCTCACCTTTTATATAAATGGCTTTTCTTATCAACATTCATTGAACCATTGCTTTCTAAGGTGAGGAAAATCCATTCCCCAAGTCCTATCTATCTACGGAAAAACACGTCAATCGAATCAAGCAACGCTCTCGTATCATTCAGTCCAAGCTTCAGAGTTATTAGATACAAGTTGTTATTAACAATACTGTATCCATGGATACGGAAGGAGGAGGCATACAGTAATTCAACAACACTGTCTCCGTGGATACAGCAGGAGACATACAGTAATTCAACAACACGGTCTCCATGGATACAGGAGGAGGAGAAATACAGTAATTCAACAACACTGTCTCCATAGATACGAAAGGAGGGGCATACAGTAATTCAACAACACTGTCTCTGTGGATACAGGAGGAGACATACAGTAATTCAACACCACTGTCTCTGTGGATACAGGAGGAGGAGACATACAGTAATTCAACAACACTGTCTCTGTGGATACAGGAGGAGGAGACATACAGTAATTCAACAACACTGTCTCCGTGGATACAGGAGGAGGAGAAATACAGTAATTCAACAACACTGTCTCCATAGATACGAAAGGAGGAGGCATACAGTAATTCAACAACACTGTCTCTGTGGATACAGGAGGAGGAGACATACAGTAATTCAACAACACTGTCTCTGTGGATACAGGAGGAGGAGACATACAGTAATTCAACAACACTGTCTCTGTGGATACAGGAGGAGGAGACATACAGTAATTCAACAACACTGTCTCTGTGGATACAGGAGGAGGAGACATACAGTAATTCAACAACACTGTCTCTGGATACAGGAGGAGGAGACATACAGTAATTCAACAACACTGTCTCCGTGGATACAGAGGGAGGAGAGATACAGTAATTCAACAATACTGTCTCCATGGATACAGAAGGAGGAGCCATACAGTAATTCACTGAGTCTAGATAACGGTGTCACACAGAAAAAAATTGGCAGCGTACAATTAATGAGGTGACACATACAAGTGTAACTCACCTCATGCTAAGAACTTCATTGTTTAATCAATACCACCTCATAAGTGTTCATCTAGGGTCACCCCAGTCACGTGGAGACACTCCCCCTTATCACCCTGTTGGATAAATCATCACCCCGTTGGATAAATCATCACCCTGTTGGATACACCATCACCCCTGTTGGATAATTCTTCTTGCCAATGTCCAGTCTCTTGACAACAAGGTTGATGAAATCCGAGCAAGGGTAGCATTCCAGAGGGACATCAGAGACTGCAACGTTCTCTGCTTCACGGAAACATGGCTCACTGGAAAGACGCTATCCGGGGCGGTGCAGCCAACGGGTTTCTCCACGCATCGCGCCGACAGAAACAAACATCTTTCTGGTAAGAAGAGTGGCGGGGGCGTATGCCTCATGACTAACGAGACATGGTGTGATGAAGGAAACATACAGGAACTCAAATCCTTCTGTTCACCTGATTTAGAATTCCTCACAATCAAATGTAGACCGCATTATCTTCCAAGAGAATTCTCTTCGATTATAATCACAGCCGTATATATCCCCCCCCAAGCAGACACATCGATGGCTCTGAACGAACTTTATTTAACTCTTTGCAAACTGGAAACCATTTATCCGGAGGCTGCATTCATTGTAGCTGGGGATTTTAACAAAGCTAATCTGAAAACAAGACTCCCTAAATTTTATCAGCATATCGATTGCGCAACCAGGGGTGGTAAAACCTTGGATCATTGTTACTCTAACTTCCGCGACGCATATAAGGCCCTGCCCCGCCCCCCTTTCGGAAAAGCTGACCACGACTCCATTTTGTTGATCCCTGCCTACAGGCAGAAACTTAAACAAGAGGCTCCCACGCTGAGGTCTGTCCAACGCTGGTCTCCCGGACTGTCTAGCTTCCATTATCATTTCTACACCGTTTCCATTTGGTTTTAGTAATTTTAAACTATATTGAGTATGTTTCCCCACCAAAAGGAAAACAATATTTATATATATATTTTTTTTTTCTCAGACAAAAAAAAAATAGTGAAGTGTAATTTTCGTCCTAAAAATGTCAATTGTGTGTCATAATTTATTTCCTAAATCCCGTGAGTTTGTCAGTTAGACTCCACACTCCAAGACTGCTTCCATCACGTGGACTGGGACATGTTTCGTATTGCGTCAGATAAAAATATTGACGAATACGCTGATTCGGTGTGCGAGTTCATTAGAACGTGCGTTGAAGATGTCGTTCCCATAGCAACGATAAAAACATTCCCTAACCAGAAACCGTGGATTGATGGCAGCATTCGCGTGAAACTGAAAGCGCGAACCACTGCTTTTAATCAGGGCAAGGTGTCTGGCAACATGACCGAATACAAACAGTGCAGCTATTCCCTCCGCAAGGCTATTAAACAAGCTAAGCGTCAGTACAGAGACAAAGTAGAATCTCAATTCAACGGCTCAGACACAAGAGGCATGTGGCAGGGTCTACAGTCAATCACGGACTACAAGAAGAAACCCAGCCCAGTCACGGACCAGGATGTCTTGCTCCCAGGCAGACTAAATAACTTTTTTGCCCGCTTTGAGGACAATACAGTGCCACTGACACGGCCTGCAACGAAAACATGCGGTCTCTCCTTCACTGCAGCCGAGGTGAGTAAGACATTTAAACGTGTTAACCCTCGCAAGGCTGCAGGCCCAGACGGCATCCCCAGCCGCACCCTCAGAGCATGCGCAGACCAGCTGGCCGGTGTGTTTACGGACATATTCAATCAATCCCTATACCAGTCTGCTGTTCCCACATGCTTCAAGAGGGCCACCATTGTTCCTGTTCCCAAGAAAGCTAAGGTAACTGAGCTAAACGACTACCGCCCGTAGCACTCACTTCCGTCATCATGAAGTGCTTTGAGAGACTAGTCAAGGACCATATCACCTCCACCCTACCTGACACCCTAGACCCACTCCAATTTGCTTACCGCCCAAATAGGTCCACAGACGATGCAATCTCAACCACACTGCACACTGCCCTAACCCACCTGGACAAGAGGAATACCTATGTGAGAATGCTGTTCATCGACTACAGCTCGGCATTCAACACCATAGTACCCTCCAAGCTCGTCATCAAGCTCGAGACCCTGGGTCTCGACCCCGCCCTGTGCAACTGGGTACTGGACTTCCTGACGGGCCGCCCCAGGTGGTGAGGGTAGGCAACAACATCTCCTCACCGCTGATCCTCAACACGGGGGGCCCCACAAGGGTGCGTTCTGAGCCCTCTCCTGTACTCCCTGTTCACCCACGACTGCGTGGCCACGCACGCCTCCAACTCAATCATCAAATTTGCGGACGACACAACAGTGGTAGGCTTGATTACCAACAACGACGAGACGGCCTACAGGGAGGAGGTGAGGGCCCTCGGAGTGTGGTGTCAGGAAAATAACCTCACACTCAACGTCAACAAAACTAAGGAGATGATTGTGGACTTCAGGAAACAGCAGAGGAACACCCCTATCCACATCGATGGAACAGTAGTGGAGAGGGTAGCAAGTTTTAAGTTCCTCGGCATACACATCACAGACAAACTGAATTGGTCCACTCACACTGACAGCGTCGTGAAGAAGGCGCAGCAGCGCCTCTTCAACCTCAGGAGGCTGAAGAAATTCGGCTTGTCACCAAAAGCACTCACAAACTTCTACAGATGCACAATCGAGAGCATCCTGGCGGGCTGTATCACCGCCTGGTACGGCAACTGCTCCGCCCTCAACCGTAAGGCTCTCCAGAGGGTAGTGAGGTCTGCACAACGCATCACCGGGGGCAAACTACCTGCCCTCCAGGACACCTACACCACCCGATGTTACAGGAAGGCCATAAAGATCATCAAGGACATCAACCACCCGAACCACTGCCTGTTCACCCCGCTATCATCCAGAAGGCGAGGTCAGTACAGGTGCATCAAAGCTGGGACCGAGAGACTGAACAACAGCTTCTATCTCAAGGCCATCAGACTGTTAAACAGCCACCACTAACATTGAGTGGCTGCTGCCAACACACTGTCATTGACACTGACCCAACTCCAGCCACTTTAATAATGGGAATTGATGGGAAATGTTGTAAATATATCACTAGCCACTTTAAACAATGCTACATTATATAATGTTACTTACCCTACATTATTCATCTCATATGCATACGTATATACTGTACTCTACATCATCGACTGCATCCTTATGTAATACATGTATCACTAGCCACTTTAACTATGCCACTTTGTCTACATTCTCATCTCATATGTATATACTGTACTCGATACCATCGACTGTATGCTGCTCTGTACCATCACTCATTCATATATCCTTATGTACATATTCTTTATCCCCTTACACTGTGTATAAGACAGTAGTTTTGGAATTGTTAGTTAGATTACTTGTTGGTTATCACTGTCACTATCATTGTCGGAACTAGAAGCACAAGCATTTCGCTACACTCGCATTAACATCTGCTAACCATGTGTATGTGACAAATAACATTTGATTTGATTTGATTTGATAAATCATCACCCTGTTGGATAAATCATCACCCTGTTGGATAAAACATCATCCCAGTCACATGGAGACACTCCCCCTTATCACCCTGTTGGACAAATCATCACCCTGTTGGACAAATCATCACCCTGTTGGATAAATCATCACCCTGTTGGATACACCATCACCGCTGTTGGATAAATCATCACCCTGTTGGATAAATCATCACCCTGTTGGATAAATCATCACCCTGTTGGATAAAACATCACCCCAGTCACATGGAGACACTCCCCCTTATCACCCTGTTGGACAAATCATCACCCTGTTGGACAAATCATCACCCTGTTGGATAAATCATCACCCTGTTGGATAAATCATCACCCCTGTTGGGATAAATCATCACCCTGTTGGATAAATCATCACCCTGTTGGGATAAATCATCACCCTGTTGGATAAATCATCACCCTGTTGGATAAATCATCACCCTGTTGGATAAATCATCACCCCTGTTGGGATAAATCATCACCCTGTTGGATAAATCATCACCCTGTTGGATAAATCATCACCCCTGTTGGATAAATCATCACCCTGTTGGATAAATCATCACCCTGTTGGATAAATCATCACCCTGTTTTCTCAAGTGTATTGAGGTTGATGACTAGACCTGAACTAACCTCAGCCAGTCAAACACCAGACTGAAACCATAGAACGACAAAGTAAACATCCGAAACAATCTCTCTCATCTGATTGTTTAGTATGTGCGCTCTCTGTTAACGTTGGTGTCTCCGTTGTTACTTCAAATGCAGTTCCATCTACACCACAACCGACAAGTGAAGTAAATCATTTTGATCCTTGAGGAACAGAAAACTAAGATTACATTCACCAATAAATCATGTCACCTCGATAGCCCCCCACAGAGGTTGTTGCGTGCATCTTTTAAAAAGCTAAAATCTATTCATTAATTTCCCTGTTTATCTAAAGCGACAGCAGCCAAGTAAAGTAAGCTGTCCGGATAAAATATGAAAACAAAATGTCTACCCTCTCTGTTTTCTGTTTATTCTGCGTTCAGGCAAGCGATTTGACAGTTTGTTTTCTCAGAGGGAGCGGATATCGTTTTCATAAACATATTAATATCACAACCCAATGAACCCGCTGCAATCTGAAGCCTAAGAGACAAGGAAGTCAATGGCACTTTGTTTTGAGCACTTTGTTTTGACACAAGTTAACACAAACGCAAGAAAAGTGCCAAGCTGTCCTGAAAAGAGTATGTTTTTTTCTTGGGGCTGTGTTTATTTGCATCTATGCTGTAAGAAAAGTGACAGAAAACATTCAATATGACTAAGAACAACTTAAGGGTTTTCCTGTCAGAATCTACCATAATGTAGTTGGAGTTCCTGACAGAATCCACCATAGTGTAGTTAGAGTTCCTGTCAGAATCCACCATAGTGTAGTTAGAGATCCTGTCAGAATCCACCATAGTGTAGTTAGAGTTCCTGTCAGAAACCACCATAGTGTAGTTAGAGATCCTGACAGAATCCACCATAGTGTAGTTAGAGATCCTGTCAGAATCCACCATAGTGTAGTTAGAGATCCTGTCAGAATCCACCATAGTGTAGTTAGAGTTCCTGTCAGAATCCACCATAGTGTAGTTAGAGATCCTGTCAGAATCCACCATAGTGTAGTTAGATCCTGTCAGTTAGTTAGAGTTCCTGTCAGAATCCACCATAGTGTAGTTAGAGTTCCTGTCAGTGTAGTTAGAGATCCTGTCAGAATCCACCATAGTGTAGTTAGAGATCCTGTCAGAATCCACCATAGTGTAGTTAGAGATCCTGTCAGAATCCACCATAGTGTAGTTAGAGTTCCTGTCAGAATCCACCATAGTGTAGTAAGAGATCCTGTCAGAATACACCATAGTGTAGTTAGAGGTCCTGTCAGAATCCACCATAGTGTAGTTAGAGATCCTGTCAGAATCCACCATAGTGTAGTTAGAGTTCCTGTCAGAATCCACCATAGTGTAGTTAGAGATCCTGTCAGAATCCACCATAGTGTAGTTAGAGGTCCTGTCAGAATCCACCATAGTGTAGTTAGAGGTCCTGTCAGAATCTACCATAGTGTAGTTAGAGGTCCTGTCAGAATCCACCATAGTGTAGTTAGAGTTCCTGTCAGAATCCACCATAGTGTAGTTAGAGTTCCTGTCAGAATCCACCATAGTGTAGTTAGAGATCCTGTCAGAATCCACCATAGTGTAGTTAGAGATCCTGTCAGAATCCACCATAGTGTAGTTAGAGGTCCTGTCAGAATCCACCATATTGTAGTTAGAGGTCCTGTCAGAATCCACCATAGTGTAGTTAGAGTTCCTGTCAGAATCCACCATAGTGTAGTTAGAGGTCCTGTCAGAATCCACCATAGTGTAGTTAGAGTTCCTGTCAGAATCCACCATAGTGTAGTTAGAGTTCCTGTCAGAATCCACCATAGTGTAGTTAGAGATCCTGTCAGAATCCACCATAGTGTAGTTAGAGATCCTGTCAGAATCCACCATAGTGTAGTTAGAGGTCCTGTCAGAATCCACCATAGTGTAGTTAGAGATCCTGTCAGAATCCACCATAGTGTAGTTAGAGGTCCTGTCAGAATCCACCATATTGTAGTTAGAGGTCCTGTCAGAATCCACCATAGTGTAGTTAGAGTTCCTGTCAGAATCCACCATAGTGTAGTTAGAGGTCCTGTCAGAATCCACCATAGTGTAGTTAGAGTTCCTGTCAGAATCCACCATAGTGTAGTTAGAGTTCCTGTCAGAATCCACCATAGTGTAGTTAGAGATCCTGTCAGAATCCACCATAGTGTAGTTAGAGATCCTGTCAGAATCTACCATAATGTAGTTAGAGTTCCTGTCAGAATCCACCATAGTGTAGTTAGAGATCCTGTCAGAATCCACCATAGTGTAGTTAGAGATCCTGTCAGAATCCACCATAGTGTAGTTAGAGATCCTGTCAGAATCCACCATAGTGTAGTTAGAGATCCTGTCAGAATCCACCATAGTGTAGTTAGAGTTCCTGTCAGAATCCACCATAGTGTAGTAAGAGATCCTGTCAGAATACACCATAGTGTAGTTAGAGGTCCTGTCAGAATCCACCATAGTGTAGTTAGAGATCCTGTCAGAATCCACCATAGTGTAGTTAGAGTTCCTGTCAGAATCCACCATAGTGTAGTTAGAGATCCTGTCAGAATCCACCATAGTGTAGTTAGAGATCCTGTCAGAATCCACCATAGTGTAGTTAGAGGTCCTGTCAGAATCCACCATAGTGTAGTTAGAGGTCCTGTCAGAATCTACCATAGTGTAGTTAGAGGTCCTGTCAGAATCCACCATAGTGTAGTTAGAGTTCCTGTCAGAATCCACCATAGTGTAGTTAGAGTTCCTGTCAGAATCCACCATAGTGTAGTTAGAGATCCTGTCAGAATCCACCATAGTGTAGTTAGAGATCCTGTCAGAATCCACCATAGTGTAGTTAGAGGTCCTGTCAGAATCCACCATATTGTAGTTAGAGGTCCTGTCAGAATCCACCATAGTGTAGTTAGAGTTCCTGTCAGAATCCACCATAGTGTAGTTAGAGGTCCTGTCAGAATCCACCATAGTGTAGTTAGAGTTCCTGTCAGAATCCACCATAGTGTAGTTAGAGTTCCTGTCAGAATCCACCATAGTGTAGTTAGAGTTCCTGTCAGAATCCACCATAGTGTAGTTAGAGATCCTGTCAGAATCCACCATAGTGTAGTTAGAGATCCTGTCAGAATCCACCATAGTGTAGTTAGAGGTCCTGTCAGAATCCACCATATTGTAGTTAGAGTTCCTGTCAGAATCCACCATAGTGTAGTTAGAGGTCCTGTCAGAATCCACCATAGTGTAGTTAGAGTTCCTGTCAGAATCCACCATAGTGTAGTTAGAGTTCCTGTCAGAATCCACCATAGTGTAGTTAGAGATCCTGTCAGAATCCACCATAGTGTAGTTAGAGATCCTGTCAGAATCCACCATAGTGTAGTTAGAGGTCCTGTCAGAATCCACCATAGTGTAGTTAGAGATCCTGTCAGAATCCACCATAGTGTAGTTAGAGGTCCTGTCAGAATCCACCATATTGTAGTTAGAGGTCCTGTCAGAATCCACCATAGTGTAGTTAGAGTTCCTGTCAGAATCCACCATAGTGTAGTTAGAGGTCCTGTCAGAATCCACCATAGTGTAGTTAGAGTTCCTGTCAGAATCCACCATAGTGTAGTTAGAGTTCCTGTCAGAATCCACCATAGTGTAGTTAGAGATCCTGTCAGAATCCACCATAGTGTAGTTAGAGATCCTGTCAGAATCCACCATAGTGTAGTTAGAGGTCCTGTCAGAATCCACCATAGTGTAGTTAGAGATCCTGTCAGAATCCACCATAGTGTAGTTAGAGATCCTGTCAGAATCCACCATAGTGTAGTTAGAGATCCTGTCAGAATCCACCATAGTGTAGTTAGAGATCCTGTCAGAATCTACCATAATGTAGTTAGAGTTCCTGTCAGAATCCACCATAGTGTAGTTAGAGATCCTGTCAGAATCCACCATAGTGTAGTTAGAGATCCTGTCAGAATCCACCATAGTGTAGTTAGAGATCCTGTCAGAATCCACCATAGTGTAGTTAGAGATCCTGTCAGAATCCACCATAGTGTAGTTAGAGTTCCTGTCAGAATCCACCATAGTGTAGTAAGAGATCCTGTCAGAATACACCATAGTGTAGTTAGAGGTCCTGTCAGAATCCACCATAGTGTAGTTAGAGATCCTGTCAGAATCCACCATAGTGTAGTTAGAGTTCCTGTCAGAATCCACCATAGTGTAGTTAGAGATCCTGTCAGAATCCACCATAGTGTAGTTAGAGATCCTGTCAGAATCCACCATAGTGTAGTTAGAGGTCCTGTCAGAATCCACCATAGTGTAGTTAGAGGTCCTGTCAGAATCTACCATAGTGTAGTTAGAGGTCCTGTCAGAATCCACCATAGTGTAGTTAGAGTTCCTGTCAGAATCCACCATAGTGTAGTTAGAGTTCCTGTCAGAATCCACCATAGTGTAGTTAGAGATCCTGTCAGAATCCACCATAGTGTAGTTAGAGATCCTGTCAGAATCCACCATAGTGTAGTTAGAGGTCCTGTCAGAATCCACCATATTGTAGTTAGAGGTCCTGTCAGAATCCACCATAGTGTAGTTAGAGTTCCTGTCAGAATCCACCATAGTGTAGTTAGAGGTCCTGTCAGAATCCACCATAGTGTAGTTAGAGTTCCTGTCAGAATCCACCATAGTGTAGTTAGAGTTCCTGTCAGAATCCACCATAGTGTAGTTAGAGTTCCTGTCAGAATCCACCATAGTGTAGTTAGAGATCCTGTCAGAATCCACCATAGTGTAGTTAGAGATCCTGTCAGAATCCACCATAGTGTAGTTAGAGGTCCTGTCAGAATCCACCATATTGTAGTTAGAGTTCCTGTCAGAATCCACCATAGTGTAGTTAGAGGTCCTGTCAGAATCCACCATAGTGTAGTTAGAGTTCCTGTCAGAATCCACCATAGTGTAGTTAGAGTTCCTGTCAGAATCCACCATAGTGTAGTTAGAGATCCTGTCAGAATCCACCATAGTGTAGTTAGAGATCCTGTCAGAATCCACCATAGTGTAGTTAGAGGTCCTGTCAGAATCCACCATAGTGTAGTTAGAGATCCTGTCAGAATCCACCATAGTGTAGTTAGAGGTCCTGTCAGAATCCACCATATTGTAGTTAGAGGTCCTGTCAGAATCCACCATAGTGTAGTTAGAGTTCCTGTCAGAATCCACCATAGTGTAGTTAGAGGTCCTGTCAGAATCCACCATAGTGTAGTTAGAGTTCCTGTCAGAATCCACCATAGTGTAGTTAGAGTTCCTGTCAGAATCCACCATAGTGTAGTTAGAGATCCTGTCAGAATCCACCATAGTGTAGTTAGAGATCCTGTCAGAATCCACCATAGTGTAGTTAGAGGTCCTGTCAGAATCCACCATAGTGTAGTTAGAGATCCTGTCAGAATCCACCATAGTGTAGTTAGAGATCCTGTCAGAATCCACCATAGTGTAGTTAGAGATCCTGTCAGAATCCACCATAGTGTAGTTAGAGATCCTGTCAGAATCTACCATAATGTAGTTAGAGTTCCTGTCAGAATCCACCATAGTGTAGTTAGAGATCCTGTCAGAATCCACCATAGTGTAGTTAGAGATCCTGTCAGAATCCACCATAGTGTAGTTAGAGATCCTGTCAGAATCCACCATAGTGTAGTTAGAGATCCTGTCAGAATCCACCATAGTGTAGTTAGAGTTCCTGTCAGAATCCACCATAGTGTAGTAAGAGATCCTGTCAGAATACACCATAGTGTAGTTAGAGGTCCTGTCAGAATCTACCATAGTGTAGTTAGAGGTCCTGTCAGAATCCACCATAGTGTAGTTAGAGTTCCTGTCAGAATCCACCATAGTGTAGTTAGAGTTCCTGTCAGAATCCACCATAGTGTAGTTAGAGATCCTGTCAGAATCCACCATAGTGTAGTTAGAGATCCTGTCAGAATCCACCATAGTGTAGTTAGAGGTCCTGTCAGAATCCACCATATTGTAGTTAGAGGTCCTGTCAGAATCCACCATAGTGTAGTTAGAGTTCCTGTCAGAATCCACCATAGTGTAGTTAGAGGTCCTGTCAGAATCCACCATAGTGTAGTTAGAGTTCCTGTCAGAATCCACCATAGTGTAGTTAGAGTTCCTGTCAGAATCCACCATAGTGTAGTTAGAGATCCTGTCAGAATCCACCATAGTGTAGTTAGAGATCCTGTCAGAATCCACCATAGTGTAGTTAGAGGTCCTGTCAGAATCCACCATAGTGTAGTTAGAGATCCTGTCAGAATCCACCATAGTGTAGTTAGAGGTCCTGTCAGAATCCACCATATTGTAGTTAGAGGTCCTGTCAGAATCCACCATAGTGTAGTTAGAGTTCCTGTCAGAATCCACCATAGTGTAGTTAGAGGTCCTGTCAGAATCCACCATAGTGTAGTTAGAGTTCCTGTCAGAATCCACCATAGTGTAGTTAGAGTTCCTGTCAGAATCCACCATAGTGTAGTTAGAGATCCTGTCAGAATCCACCATAGTGTAGTTAGAGATCCTGTCAGAATCCACCATAGTGTAGTTAGAGGTCCTGTCAGAATCCACCATAGTGTAGTTAGAGATCCTGTCAGAATCCACCATAGTGTAGTTAGAGATCCTGTCAGAATCCACCATAGTGTAGTTAGAGATCCTGTCAGAATCCACCATAGTGTAGTTAGAGATCCTGTCAGAATCTACCATAGTGTAGTTAGAGTTCCTGTCAGAATCCACCATAGTGTAGTTAGAGATCCTGTCAGAATCCACCATAGTGTAGTTAGAGATCCTGTCAGAATCTACCATAGTGTAGTTAGAGATCCTGTCAGAATCCACCATAGTGTAGTTAGAGATCCTGTCAGAATCCACCATAGTGTAGTTAGAGATCCTGTCAGAATCCACCATAGTGTAGTTAGAGATCCTGTCAGAATCCACCATAATGTAGTTAGAGATCCTGTCAGAATCTACCATAATGTAGTTAGAGATCCTGTCAGAATCCACCATAGTGTAGTTAGAGTTCCTGTCAGTATCCACCATAGTGTAGTTAGAGATCCTGTCAGAATCCACCATAGTGTAGTTAGAGATCCTGTCAGAATCCACCATAGTGTAGTTAGAGATCCTGTCAGAATCCACCATAGTGTAGTTAGAGATCCTGTCAGAATCTACCATAATCCTGTCAGTTAGAGTTCCTGTCAGAATCCACCATAGTGTAGTTAGAGATCCTGTCAGAATCCACCATAGTGTAGTTAGAGATCCTGTCAGAATCCACCATAGTGTAGTTAGAGATCCTGTCAGAATCCACCATAGTGTAGTTAGAGATCCTGTCAGAATCCACCATAGTGTAGTTAGAGGTCCTGTCAGAATCCACCATAGTGTAGTTAGAGATCCTGTCAGTAGTTAGAGAGGTCCTGTCAGAATCCACCATATTGTAGTTAGAGGTCCTGTCAGAATCCACCATAGTGTAGTTAGAGTTCCTGTCAGAATCCACCATAGTGTAGTTAGAGGTCCTGTCAGAATCCACCATAGTGTAGTTAGAGTTCCTGTCAGAATCCACCATAGTGTAGTTAGAGTTCCTGTCAGAATCCACCATAGTGTAGTTAGAGATCCTGTCAGAATCCACCATAGTGTAGTTAGAGATCCTGTCAGAATCCACCATAGTGTAGTTAGAGGTCCTGTCAGAATCCACCATAGTGTAGTTAGAGATCCTGTCAGAATCCACCATAGTGTAGTTAGAGATCCTGTCAGAATCCACCATAGTGTAGTTAGAGATCCTGTCAGAATCCACCATAGTGTAGTTAGAGATCCTGTCAGAATCTACCATAATGTAGTTAGAGTTCCTGTCAGAATCCACCATAGTGTAGTTAGAGATCCTGTCAGAATCCACCATAGTGTAGTTAGAGATCCTGTCAGAATCCACCATAGTGTAGTTAGAGATCCTGTCAGAATCCACCATAGTGTAGTTAGAGATCCTGTCAGAATCCACCATAGTGTAGTTAGAGTTCCTGTCAGAATCCACCATAGTGTAGTAAGAGATCCTGTCAGAATACACCATAGTGTAGTTAGAGGTCCTGTCAGAATCTACCATAGTGTAGTTAGAGGTCCTGTCAGAATCCACCATAGTGTAGTTAGAGTTCCTGTCAGAATCCACCATAGTGTAGTTAGAGATCCTGTCAGAATCCACCATAGTGTAGTTAGAGATACCTGTCAGAATCCACCATAGTGTAGTTAGAGGTCGTGTCAGAATCCACCATATTGTAGTTAGAGGTCCTGTCAGAATCCACCATAGTGTAGTTAGAGTTCCTGTCAGAATCCACCATAGTGTAGTTAGAGGTCCTGTCAGAATCCACCATAGTGTAGTTAGAGTTCCTGTCAGAATCCACCATAGTGTAGTTAGAGTTCCTGTCAGAATCCACCATAGTGTAGTTAGAGATCCTGTCAGAATCCACCATAGTGTAGTTAGAGATCCTGTCAGAATCCACCATAGTGTAGTTAAGGTCCTGTCAGAATCCACCATAGTGTAGTTAGAGATCCTGTCAGAATCCACCATAGTGTAGTTAGAGGTCCTGTCAGAATCCACCATATTGTAGTTAGAGGTCCTGTTAGAATCCACCATAGTGTAGTTAGAGTTCCTGTCAGAATCCACCATAGTGTAGTTAGAGGTCCTGTCAGAATCCACCATAGTGTAGTTAGAGTTCCTGTCAGAATCCACCATAGTGTAGTTAGAGTTCCTGTCAGAATCCACCATAGTGTAGTTAGAGATCCTGTCAGAATCCACCATAGTGTAGTTAGAGATCCTGTCAGAATCCACCATAGTGTAGTTAGAGGTCCTGTCAGAATCCACCATAGTGTAGTTAGAGATCCTGTCAGAATCCACCATAGTGTAGTTAGAGATCCTGTCAGAATCCACCATAGTGTAGTTAGAGATCCTGTCAGAATCCACCATAGTGTAGTTAGAGATCCTGTCAGAATCTACCATAATGTAGTTAGAGTTCCTGTCAGAATCCACCATAGTGTAGTTAGAGATCCTGTCAGAATCCACCATAGTGTAGTTAGAGATCCTGTCAGAATCTACCATAGTGTAGTTAGAGATCCTGTCAGAATCCACCATAGTGTAGTTAGAGATCCTGTCAGAATCCACCATAGTGTAGTTAGAGATCCTGTCAGAATCCACCATAGTGTAGTTAGAGATCCTGTCAGAATCTACCATAATGTAGTTAGAGATCCTGTCAGAATCTACCATAATGTAGTTAGAGATCCTGTCAGAATCCACCATAGTGTAGTTAGAGTTCCTGTAAGTATCCACCATAGTGTAGTTAGAGATCCTGTCAGAATCCACCATAGTGTAGTTAGAGATCCTGTCAGAATCCACCATAGTGTAGTTAGAGATCCTGTCAGAATCCACCATAGTGTAGTTAGAGATCCTGTCAGAATCTACCATAATGTAGTTAGAGTTCCTGTCAGAATCCACCATAGTGTAGTTAGAGATCCTGTCAGAATCCACCATAGTGTAGTTAGAGATCCTGTCAGAATCCACCATAGTGTAGTTAGAGATCCTGTCAGAATCCACCATAGTGTAGTTAGAGGTCCTGTCAGAATCCACCATAGTGTAGTTAGAGATCCTGTCAGAATCCACCATAGTGTAGTTAGAGGTCCTGTCAGAATCCACCATAGTGTAGTTAGAGTTCCTGTCAGAATCCACCATAGTGTAGTTAGAGTTCCTGTCAGAATCCACCATAGTGTAGTTAGAGGTCCTGTCAGAATCCACCATAGTGTAGTTAGAGTTCCTGTCAGAATCCACCATAGTGTAGTTAGAGATCCTGTCAGAATCCACCATAGTGTAGTTAGAGATCCTGTCAGAATCCACCATAGTGTAGTTAGAGATCCTGTCAGAATCCACCATAGTGTAGTTAGAGATCCTGTCAGAATCTACCATAATGTAGTTAGAGTTCCTGTCAGAATCCACCATAGTGTAGTTAGAGATCCTGTCAGAATCCACCATAGTGTAGTTAGAGATCCTGTCAGAATCTACCATAGTGTAGTTAGAGATCCTGTCAGAATCCACCCACCAGAATCCACCAGTGTAGTTAGAGATCCTGTCAGAATCCACCATAGTGTAGTTAGAGATCCTGTCAGAATCTACCATAATGTAGTTAGAGATCCTGTCAGAATCCACCATAGTGTAGTTAGAGATCCTGTCAGAATCCACCATAGTGTAGTTAGAGATCCTGTCAGAATCCACCATAGTGTAGTTAGAGATCCTGTCAGAATCCACCATAGTGTAGTTAGAGATCCTGTCAGAATCCACCATAGTGTAGTTAGAGATCCTGTCAGAATCCACCATAGTGTAGTTAGAGTTCCTGTCAGAATCCACCATAATGTAGTTAGAGTTCCTGTCAGAATGTAGTTAGAGATCCTGTCAGAATCCACCATAGTGTAGTTAGAGATCCTGTCAGAATCTACCATAATGTAGTTAGAGTTCCTGTCAGAATCCACCATAGTGTAGTTAGAGATCCTGTCAGAATCCACCATAGTGTAGTTAGAGATCCTGTCAGAATCCACCATAGTGTAGTTAGAGATCCTGTCAGAATCCACCATAGTGTAGTTAGAGATCCTGTCAGAATCCACCATAGTGTAGTTAGAGTTCCTGTCAGAATCCACCATAGTGTAGTAAGAGATCCTGTCAGAATACACCATAGTGTAGTTAGAGGTCCTGTCAGAATCCACCATAGTGTAGTTAGAGATCCTGTCAGAATCCACCATAGTGTAGTTAGAGTTCCTGTCAGAATCCACCATAGTGTAGTTAGAGATCCTGTCAGAATCCACCATATTGTAGTTAGAGGTCCTGTCAGAATCCACCATAGTGTAGTTAGAGTTCCTGTCAGAATCCACCATAGTGTAGTTAGAGGTCCTGTCAGAATCCACCATAGTGTAGTTAGAGTTCCTGTCAGAATCCACCATAGTGTAGTTAGAGTTCCTGTCAGAATCCACCATAGTGTAGTTAGAGATCCTGTCAGAATCCACCATAGTGTAGTTAGAGATCCTGTCAGAATCCACCATAGTGTAGTTAGAGGTCCTGTCAGAATCCACCATAGTGTAGTTAGAGTTCCTGTCAGAATCCACCATAGTGTAGTTAGAGATCCTGTCAGAATCCACCATAGTGTAGTTAGAGATCCTGTCAGAATCCACCATAGTGTAGTTAGAGATCCTGTCAGAATCTACCATAATGTAGTTAGAGTTCCTGTCAGAATCCACCATAGTGTAGTTAGAGATCCTGTCAGAATCCACCATAGTGTAGTTAGAGATCCTGTCAGAATCCACCATAGTGTAGTTAGAGATCCTGTCAGAATCCACCATAGTGTAGTTAGAGATCCTGTCAGAATCCACCATAGTGTAGTTAGAGTTCCTGTCAGAATCCACCATAGTGTAGTAAGAGATCCTGTCAGAATACACCATAGTGTAGTTAGAGGTCCTGTCAGAATCTACCATAGTGTAGTTAGAGGTCCTGTCAGAATCCACCATAGTGTAGTTAGAGTTCCTGTCAGAATCCACCATAGTGTAGTTAGAGTTCCTGTCAGAATCCACCATAGTGTAGTTAGAGATCCTGTCAGAATCCACCATAGTGTAGTTAGAGATACCTGTCAGAATCCACCATAGTGTAGTTAGAGGTCGTGTCAGAATCCACCATATTGTAGTTAGAGGTCCTGTCAGAATCCACCATAGTGTAGTTAGAGTTCCTGTCAGAATCCACCATAGTGTAGTTAGAGGTCCTGTCAGAATCCACCATAGTGTAGTTAGAGTTCCTGTCAGAATCCACCATAGTGTAGTTAGAGTTCCTGTCAGAATCCACCATAGTGTAGTTAGAGATCCTGTCAGAATCCACCATAGTGTAGTTAGAGATCCTGTCAGAATCCACCATAGTGTAGTTAAAGGTCCTGTCAGAATCCACCATAGTGTAGTTAGAGATCCTGTCAGAATCCACCATAGTGTAGTTAGAGGTCCTGTCAGAATCCACCATATTGTAGTTAGAGGTCCTGTTAGAATCCACCATAGTGTAGTTAGAGTTCCTGTCAGAATCCACCATAGTGTAGTTAGAGGTCCTGTCAGAATCCACCATAGTGTAGTTAGAGTTCCTGTCAGAATCCACCATAGTGTAGTTAGAGTTCCTGTCAGAATCCACCATAGTGTAGTTAGAGATCCTGTCAGAATCCACCATAGTGTAGTTAGAGATCCTGTCAGAATCCACCATAGTGTAGTTAGAGGTCCTGTCAGAATCCACCATAGTGTAGTTAGAGATCCTGTCAGAATCCACCATAGTGTAGTTAGAGATCCTGTCAGAATCCACCATAGTGTAGTTAGAGATCCTGTCAGAATCCACCATAGTGTAGTTAGAGATCCTGTCAGAATCTACCATAATGTAGTTAGAGTTCCTGTCAGAATCCACCATAGTGTAGTTAGAGATCCTGTCAGAATCCACCATAGTGTAGTTAGAGATCCTGTCAGAATCTACCATAGTGTAGTTAGAGATCCTGTCAGAATCCACCATAGTGTAGTTAGAGATCCTGTCAGAATCCACCATAGTGTAGTTAGAGATCCTGTCAGAATCCACCATAGTGTAGTTAGAGATCCTGTCAGAATCTACCATAATGTAGTTAGAGATCCTGTCAGAATCTACCATAATGTAGTTAGAGATCCTGTCAGAATCCACCATAGTGTAGTTAGAGTTCCTGTAAGTATCCACCATAGTGTAGTTAGAGATCCTGTCAGAATCCACCATAGTGTAGTTAGAGATCCTGTCAGAATCCACCATAGTGTAGTTAGAGATCCTGTCAGAATCCACCATAGTGTAGTTAGAGATCCTGTCAGAATCTACCATAATGTAGTTAGAGTTCCTGTCAGAATCCACCATAGTGTAGTTAGAGATCCTGTCAGAATCCACCATAGTGTAGTTAGAGATCCTGTCAGAATCCACCATAGTGTAGTTAGAGATCCTGTCAGAATCCACCATAGTGTAGTTAGAGTTCCTGTCAGAATCCACCATAGTGTAGTAAGAGATCCTGTCAGAATACACCATAGTGTAGTTAGAGGTCCTGTCAGAATCCACCATAGTGTAGTTAGAGTTCCTGTCAGAATCCACCATAGTGTAGTTAGAGTTCCTGTCAGAATCCACCATAGTGTAGTTAGAGGTCCTGTCAGAATCCACCATAGTGTAGTTAGAGTTCCTGTCAGAATCCACCATAGTGTAGTTAGAGATCCTGTCAGAATCCACCATAGTGTAGTTAGAGATCCTGTCAGAATCCACCATAGTGTAGTTAGAGATCCTGTCAGAATCCACCATAGTGTAGTTAGAGATCCTGTCAGAATCTACCATAATGTAGTTAGAGTTCCTGTCAGAATCCACCATAGTGTAGTTAGAGATCCTGTCAGAATCCACCATAGTGTAGTTAGAGATCCTGTCAGAATCTACCATAGTGTAGTTAGAGATCCTGTCAGAATCCACCATAGTGTAGTTAGAGATCCTGTCAGAATCCACCATAGTGTAGTTAGAGATCCTGTCAGAATCTACCATAATGTAGTTAGAGATCCTGTCAGAATCTACCATAATGTAGTTAGAGATCCTGTCAGAATCCACCATAGTGTAGTTAGAGTTCCTGTAAGTATCCACCATAGTGTAGTTAGAGATCCTGTCAGAATCCACCATAGTGTAGTTAGAGATCCTGTCAGAATCCACCATAGTGTAGTTAGAGATCCTGTCAGAATCCACCATAGTGTAGTTAGAGATCCTGTCAGAATCTACCATAATGTAGTTAGAGTTCCTGTCAGAATCCACCATAGTGTAGTTAGAGATCCTGTCAGAATCCACCATAGTGTAGTTAGAGATCCTGTCAGAATCTACCATAATGTAGTTAGAGTTCCTGTCAGAATCCACCATAGTGTAGTTAGAGATCCTGTCAGAATCCACCATAGTGTAGTTAGAGATCCTGTCAGAATCCACCATAGTGTAGTTAGAGATCCTGTCAGAATCCACCATAGTGTAGTTAGAGATCCTGTCAGAATCCACCATAGTGTAGTTAGAGTTCCTGTCAGAATCCACCATAGTGTAGTAAGAGATCCTGTCAGAATACACCATAGTGTAGTTAGAGGTCCTGTCAGAATCCACCATAGTGTAGTTAGAGATCCTGTCAGAATCCACCATAGTGTAGTTAGAGTTCCTGTCAGAATCCACCATAGTGTAGTTAGAGATCCTGTCAGAATCCACCATAGTGTAGTTAGAGATCCTGTCAGAATCCACCATAGTGTAGTTAGAGGTCCTGTCAGAATCCACCATAGTGTAGTTAGAGGTCCTGTCAGAATCTACCATAGTGTAGTTAGAGGTCCTGTCAGAATCCACCATAGTGTAGTTAGAGTTCCTGTCAGAATCCACCATAGTGTAGTTAGAGTTCCTGTCAGAATCCACCATAGTGTAGTTAGAGATCCTGTCAGAATCCACCATAGTGTAGTTAGAGATCCTGTCAGAATCCACCATAGTGTAGTTAGAGGTCCTGTCAGAATCCACCATATTGTAGTTAGAGGTCCTGTCAGAATCCACCATAGTGTAGTTAGAGTTCCTGTCAGAATCCACCATAGTGTAGTTAGAGGTCCTGTCAGAATCCACCATAGTGTAGTTAGAGTTCCTGTCAGAATCCACCATAGTGTAGTTAGAGATCCTGTCAGAATCCACCATAGTGTAGTTAGAGATCCTGTCAGAATCCACCATAGTGTAGTTAGAGGTCCTGTCAGAATCCACCATAGTGTAGTTAGAGATCCTGTCAGAATCCACCATAGTGTAGTTAGAGGTCCTGTCAGAATCCACCATATTGTAGTTAGAGGTCCTGTTAGAATCCACCATAGTGTAGTTAGAGTTCCTGTCAGAATCCACCATAGTGTAGTTAGAGGTCCTGTCAGAATCCACCATAGTGTAGTTAGAGTTCCTGTCAGAATCCACCATAGTGTAGTAAGAGATCCTGTCAGAATACACCATAGTGTAGTTAGAGGTCCTGTCAGAATCCACCATAGTGTAGTTAGAGTTCCTGTCAGAATCCACCATAGTGTAGTTAGAGTTCCTGTCAGAATCCACCATAGTGTAGTTAGAGGTCCTGTCAGAATCCACCATAGTGTAGTTAGAGTTCCTGTCAGAATCCACCATAGTGTAGTTAGAGTTCCTGTCAGAATCCACCATAGTGTAGTTAGAGATCCTGTCAGAATCCACCATAGTGTAGTTAGAGATCCTGTCAGAATCCACCATAGTGTAGTTAGAGATCCTGTCAGAATCTACCATAATGTAGTTAGAGTTCCTGTCAGAATCCACCATAGTGTAGTTAGAGATCCTGTCAGAATCTACCATAATGTAGTTAGAGATCCTGTCAGAATCTACCATAATGTAGTTAGAGATCCTGTCAGAATCCACCATAGTGTAGTTAGAGTTCCTGTAAGTATCCACCATAGTGCAGTTAGAGATCCTGTCAGAATCCACCATAGTGTAGTTAGAGATCCTGTCAGAATCCACCATAGTGTAGTTAGAGATCCTGTCAGAATCCACCATAGTGTAGTTAGAGATCCTGTCAGAATCCACCATAGTGTAGTTAGAGATCCTGTCAGAATCCACCATAGTGTAGTTAGAGGTCCTGTCAGAATCCACCATAGTGTAGTTAGAGGTCCTGTCAGAATCCACCATAGTGTAGTTAGAGGTCCTGTCAGAATCCACCATAGTGTAGTTAGAGATCCTGTCAGAATCCACCATAGTGTAGTTAGAGATCCTGTCAGAATCCACCATAGTGTAGTTAGAGATCCTGTCAGAATCCACCATAGTGTAGTTAGAGTTCCTGTCAGAATCCACCATAGTGTAGTTAGAGATCCTGTCAGAATCCACCATAGTGTAGTTAGAGATCCTGTCAGAATCCACCATAGTGTAGTTAGAGATCCTGTCAGAATCCACCATAGTGTAGTTAGAGATCCTGTCAGAATCCACCATAGTGTAGTTAGAGTTCCTGTCAGAATCCACCATAGTGTAGTTAGAGATCCTGTCAGAATCCACCATAGTGTAGTTAGAGATCCTGTCAGAATCCACCATAGTGTAGTAAGAGTTCCTGTAAGTATCCACCATAGTGTAGTTAGAGATCCTGTCAGAATCCACCATAGTGTAGTTAGAGATCCTGTCAGAATCCACCATAGTGTAGTTAGAGATCCTGTCAGAATCCACCATAGTGTAGTTAGAGTTCCTGTCAGAATCCACCATAGTGTAGTACTTCTGCGACATCACTATTTAATGATCCAGATAATGAATCATTGAAGACAGTCTGTAGAACATATGCTCTCACAGTTTGACGTGAAGTCTAGTTAACATCATTGAAAACCCCAAAGGTCTCTCTTCTTATCGTGCTACTTATCCAGAACATGACATCACCAAGAGGACCGTTTACTTGTAGCGTATTCAAGGTTAATTGCATCATGTTGGATGAGTGATGGTTAATGACATGTTATTGTATCTAAACATGTTGGATGAGTGATGGTTAATTACATGTTATTGTACCTAAACATGCTGGATGAGTGATGGTTAATGACATGTTATTGTACCTAAACATGCTGGATGAGTGATGGTTAATGACATGTTATTGTACCTAAACATGCTGGATGAGTGATGGATAATTACATGTTATTGTACCTAAACATGTTGGATGAGTGATGGTTAATGACATGTTATTGTATCTAAACATGTTGGATGAGTGATGGTTAATGACATGTTATTGTACCTAAACATGCTGGATGAGTGATGGTTAATGACATGTTATTGTACCTAAACATGCTGGATGAGTGATGGTTAATGACATGTTATTGTACCTAAACATGCTGGATGAGTGATGGATAATTACATGTTATTGTACCTAAACATGTTGGATGAGTGATGGTTAATGACATGTTATTGTATCTAAACATGTTGGATGAGTGATGGATAATTACATGTTATGTAATCATGCTGGATGAGTGATGGATAATTACATGTTATGTAATCATGCTGGATGAGTGATGGTTAATGACATGTTATGTAATCATGCTGGATGAGTGATGGTTAATGACATGTTATGTAATCATGCTGGATGAGTGATGGATAATTACATGTTATTGTATCTAATCATGCTGGAGAGCAATGAATAAACAATGTAAAGGTAGAAAACAGATAATATATCGGTCTATTATATATTATAATCAGGGTAATATATTGATCTATTATATATTATAATCAGGGTAATATATTGATCTATTATATATTATAATCAGGGTAATATATCGATCTATTCTATTTTATAATCAGGGTAATATATTGATTTATTCTGTGAAATAATCAGGGTAATATATTGATCTATTATATATTATAATCAGGGTAATATATTCAAATCAAATCAAATTTATGTATATAGCCCTTCGTACATCAGCTGATATCTCAAAGTGCTGTACAGAAACCCAGCCTTAAACCCCAAACAGCAAGCAATGCAGGTGTAGAAGCACGTTGGCTAGGAAAAACTCCCTAGAAAGGCCAAAACCTAGGAAGAAACCTAGAGAGGAACCAGGCTATGTGGGGTGGCCAGTCCTCTTCTGGCTGTGCCGGGTGGAGATTATAACAGAACATGGCCAAGATGTTCAAATGTTCATAAATGACCAGCATGGTCGTATAATAATAAGGCAGAACAGTTGAAACTGGAGTAGCAGCATGGTCAGATGGACTGGGGACAGCAAGGAGTCATCATGTCAGGTAGTCCTGGGGCATGGTCCTAGGGCTCAGGTCAGTTGAAACTGGAGCAGCAGCACGGCCAGGTGGACTGGGGACAGCAAGGAGTCATCATGTCAGGTAGTCCTGGGGCATGGTCCTAGGGCTCAGGTCAGTTGAAACTGGAGCAGCAGCACGGCCAGGTGGACTGGGGACAGCAAGGAGTCATCATGTCAGGTAGTCCTGGGGCATGGTCCTAGGGCTCAGGTCCTCAGAGAGAGAGAAAGAAAGAGAGAAGGAGAGAATTAGAGAACCCACACTTAGATTCACACAGGACACCGAATAGGACAGGAGAAGTACTCCAGATATAACAAACTGACCCTAGCCCCCCGACACATAAACTACTGCAGCATAAATACTGGAGGCTGAGACAGGAGGGGTCAGGAGACACTGTGGCCCCATCTGAGGACACCCCCGGACAGGGCCAAACAGGAAGGATATAACCCCACCCACTTTGCCAAAGCACAGCCCCCACACCACTAGAGGGACATCTTCAACCACCAACTTACCATCCTGAGACAAGGCTGAGTATAGCCCACAAAGATCTCCGCCATGGCACAACCCAAGGGGGGGCGCCAACCCAGACAGAATGACCACATCAGTGAATCAACCCACTCAGGTGACGCATCCCTTCCAGGGACGGCATGAGAGAGCCCCAGTAAGCCAGTGACTCAGCCCCTGTAATAGGGTTAGAGGCAGAGAATCCCAGTGGGAAAGAGGGGAACCGGCCAGGCAGAGACAGCAAGGGCGGTTCGTTGCTCCAGAGCCTTTTCCCTTTCACCTTCCCACTCCTGGGCCAGACTACACTCAATCATATGACCCACTGAAGAGATAAGTCTTCAGTAAAGACTTAAAGGTTGAGACCGAGTTTGCGTCTCTGACATGGGTAGGCAGACCGTTCCATAAAAATGGAGCTCTATAGGAGAAAGCCCTGCCTCCAGCTGTTTGCTTAGAAATTCTAGGGACAATTAGGAGGCCTGCGTCTTGTGACCGTAGCGTACGTGTAGGTATGTACGGCAGGACCAAATCAGAGAGATAGGTAGGAGCAAGCCCATGTAATGCTTTGTAGGTTAGCAGTAAAACCTTGAAATCAGCCCTTACTTTGACAGGAAGTCAGTGTAGAGAGGCTAGCACTGGAGTAATATGATCAATTTTTTGGGTTCTAGTCAGGATTCTAGCAGCCGTATTTAGCACCAACTGAAGTTTATTTAGTGCTTTATCCGGGTAGCCGGAAGGTAGAGCATTGCAGTAGTCTAACCTAGAAGTGACAAAAGCATGGATACATTTTTCTGCATCATTTTTGGACAGAAAGTTTCTGATTTTTGCAATGTTACGTAGATGGAAAAAATCTGTCCTTGAAATGGTCTTGATATGTTCTTCAAAAGAGAGATCAGGGTCCAGAGTAACGCCGAGGTCCTTCACAGTTTTATTTGAGACGACTGTACAACCATTAAGATTAATTGTCAGATTCAACAGAAGATCTCTTTGTTTCTTGGGACCTAGAACAAGCATCTCTGTTTTGTCCGAGTTTAAAAGTAGAAAGTTTGCAGCCATCCACTTCCTTATGTCTGACACACAGGCTTCTAGCGAGGGCAATTTTGGGGCTTCACCATGTTCCATTGAAATGTACAGCTGTGTGTTATCCGCATAGCAGTGAAAGTTAACATTATGTTTTCGAATAACATCCCCAAGAGGTAAAATATATAGTGAAAACAATAGTGGTCCTAAAACGGAACCTTGAGGAACACCGAAATTTACAGTTGATTTGTCAGAGGACAAACCATTCACAGAGACAAACTGATATCTTTCCGACAGATAAGATCTAAACCAGGCCAGAACTTGTCCGTGTAGACCAATTTGGGTTTCCAATCTCTCCAAAAGAATGTGGTGATCGATGGTATCAAAAGCAGCACTAAGGTCTAGGAGCATGAGGACAGATGCAGAGCCTCGGTCCGATGCCATTAAAATGTCATTTACCACCTTCACAAGTGCGGTCTCAGTGCTATGATGGGGTCTAAAACCAGACTGAAGCATTTCGTATACATTGTTTGTCTTCGGGAAGGCAGTAAGTTGCTGCGCAACAGCCTTTTCTAAAATTTTTGAGAGGAATGGAAGATTCGATATCTATTATATATTATAATCAGGGTAATATATTGATTTATTCTGTGTTATAATCAGGGTAATATATATATTGATCTGTTCTATATTATAATCAGGCTAATATATTGATCTATTCTATATTATAATCAGGTTAATATATTGATCTATTATATATTATAATCAGGGTAATATATTGATTTATTATATATTATAATCAGGGTAATATATTGAACTGTTCTATATTATAATCAGGCTAATATATTGATCTATTCTGTATTATAATCAGGTTAATATATTGATCTATTCTATTTTATAATCAGGGTAATATATTGATCTATTATATATTATATTCAGGGTAATATATTGATTTATTATATATTATAATCAGGGTAATATATTGATCTATTATTTATTATAATCAGGGTAATATATTGATTTATTATATATTATAATCAGGGTAATATATTGATCTGTTCTATATTATAATCAGGCTAATATATTGATCTATTCTATATTATAATCAGGGTAATATATTGATCTATTCTATTTTATAATCAGGGTAATATATTGATCTATTATATATTATATTCAGGGTAATATATTGATTTATTATATATTATAATCAGGGTAATATATTGATCTGTTCTATATTATAATCAGGGTAATATATTGATCTGTTCTATATTATAATCAGGGTAATATATTGATCTATTCTATATTATAATCAGGGTAATATATTGATCTATTCTATATTATAATCAGGGTAATATATTGATCTATTATTTATTATAATCAGGCTAATATATTGATGTATTATATATTATAATCAGGGTAATATATTGATCTGTTCTATATTATAATCAGGCTAATATATTGATATATTCTATATTATAATCAGGGTAATATATTGATCTGTTCTATATTATAATCAGGGTAATATATTGATCTATTCTATATTATAATCAGGGTAATATATTGATCTATTCTATATTATAATCAGGGTAATATATTGATCTATTATATATTATAATCAGGGTAATATATTGATCTGTTATATATTATAATCAGGGTAATATATTGATCTATTCTATATTATAATCAGGGTAATATATTGATCTATTATATATTATAATCAGGGTAATATATTGATCTGTTATATATTATAATCAGGGTAATATATTGATCTATTATATATTATAATCAGGGTAATATATTGATCTGTTCTATATTATAATCAGGGTAATATATTGATCTATTATATATTATAATCAGGGTAATATATTGATCTATTCTATATTATAATCAGGGTAATATATTGATCTATTATATATTATAATCAGGGTAATATATTGATCTATTATATATTATAATCAGGGTAATATATTGATCTGTTCTATATTATAATCAGGGTAATATATTGATCTATTCTATATTATAATCAGGGTAATATATTGATCTATTATATATTATAATCAGGGTAATATATTGATCTGTTCTATATTATAATCAGGGTAATATATTGATCTATTATATATTATAATCAGGGTAATATATTGATCTATTATATATTATAATCAGGGTAATATATTGATCTGTTATATATTATAATCAGGGTAATATATTGATCTGTTCTATATTATAATCAGGGTAATATATTGATCTATTATATATTATAATCAGGGTAATATATTGATCTGTTCTATATTATAATCAGGGTAATATATTGATCTATTATATATTATAATCAGGGTAATATATTGATCTATTATATATTATAATCAGGGTAATATATTGATCTGTTATATATTATAATCAGGGTAATATATTGATCTGTTCTATATTATAATCAGGGTAATATATTGATCTATTATATATTATAATCAGGGTAATATATTGATTTATTATATATTATAATCAGGTAATATATTGATCTGTTCTATATTATAATCAGGTAATATATTGATCTAGTATATATTATAATCAGGGTAATATATTGATCTATTATATATTATAATCAGGGTAATATATTGATTTATTATATATTATAATCAGGGTAATATATTGATCTATTATATATTATAATCAGGGTAATATATTGATCTATTATATATTATAATCAGGGTAATATATTGATCTATTATATATTATAATCAGGGTAATATATTGATCTATTCTATATTATAATCAGGGTAATATATTGATCTATTCTATATTATAATCAGGGTAATATATTGATCTATTCTATATTATAATCAGGGTAATATATTGATCTATTATATATTATAATCAGGGTAATATATTGATCTATTATATATTATAATCAGGGTAATATATTGATCTATTATATATTATAATCAGGGTAATATATTGATCTATTATATATTATAATCAGGGTAATATATTGATCTATTATATATTATAATCAGGGTAATATATTGATCTATTATATATTATAATGTAATATATTGATCTATTATATATTATAATCAGGGTAATATATTGATCTATTATATATTATAATCAGGGTAATATATTGATCTATTATATATTATAATCAGGGTAATATATTGATCTATTATATATTATAATATTAATCCAATAGGATTATTGAATGTAACATTTCTGCTATGTACTGTTAAACAATAGAACGCAGATATATGTGTGTGTGTGTGTGTGTGTGTGTGTGTGTGTGTGTGTGTGTGTGTGTGTGTGTGTGTGTGTGTGTGTGTATGTGTTTGTGTGTGCATGTGCAGTGTGTGTGTGTGTGTGTATACTGTGTGTGCACTGTGTGTGTGTGTGTGTGCACTGTGTGTGTGTGTGTATGTGTGCATGTGCAGAGTGTGTGTGTATACTGTGTGTGTACTATGTGTGTGTGTGTGCTGTATGTGTGTGTGTGTATGTGTGCATGTGCAGAGTGTGTGTATACTGTGTGTGTACTGTGTGTGTGTGTGTGTGCTGTATGTGTGTGTGTATGTGTGCATGTGCAGAGTGTGTGTGTGTGTATGTGTGTGTGTGTGTGTGTATGTGCAGAGTGTGTGTGTATGTGTGTGTGTAGCATTATACAATAGTGAACAGAGGATTCCTCCGTCCACAGCAGCGTGAAGTGAAAACATGTGGATGGTCATTTTCACTGTTGCTAAACGGAACAGAGACCCTGTCTATACTCCCTCAGGAGAAGACCACACACACACACACACACACACACACACACACACACACACACACACACACACACACACACACACACACACTCAGAAGACCACCTCCCCCCTCCCTGCGTTGTCTTCCTCTATTCTGTCTCTCTGTTTGTTGTCTGGAGCTGTGAAGTTGAAACGCACCAGGCTCTTATCATGGTGACACATTGGAAGCAGAGGGATGGAAGCTGAGCCATTCTCCCATTCAGACTAAACAAAGCAAACAGACAAGATGTGGCCTACGGAATGTGATCAGGGGTTCTGTCATGTGATGTGTGAATGTGATCAGGGGTTCTGTCATGTGATGTGTGAATGTGATCAGGGGTTCTGTCATGTGATGTGAGGTGTGAATGTGACCCGGTGTTCTGTCCTGTGATGTGATGTGATGTGTGAATGTGACCAGGGGTTCTGTCATGTGATGTGATGTGATGTGTGAATGTGACCAGGGGTTCTGTCATGTGATGTGAGGTGTGAATGTGATCCGGTGTTCTGTCATGTGATGTGAGGTGTGAATGTGACCAGGTGTTCTGTCATGTGATGTGTGAATATGACCAGGGGTTCTGTCATGTGATGTGAGGTGTGATCAGGTGTTCTGTCATGTGATGTGTGAATGTCATCAGGGGTTCTGTCATGTGATGTGTGAATATGACCAGGGGTTCTGTCATGTGATGTGAGGTGTGAATGTGACCAGGTGTTCTGTCATGTGATGTGTGAATATGACCAGGGGTTCTGTCATGTGATGTGAGGTGTGATCAGGTGTTCTGTCATGTGATGTGTGAATGTGACCAGGGGTTCTGTCATGTGATATGTGATCAGGGGTTCTGTCATGTGATGTGTGAATGTGATCAGGGGTTCTGTCATGTGATGTGTGAATGTGATCAGGGGTTCTGTGATGTGAGGTGTGAATGTGACCAGGGGTTCTGTCATGTGATGTGTGAATCTGACCAGGTGTTCTGTCATGTGATGTGTGAATGTGATCAGGTGTTCTGTCATGTGATGTGAGGTGTGAATGTGACCAGGGGTTCTGTCTTGTGATGTTTGAATGTGACCAGGTGTTCTGTCATGTGATGTGAGGTGTGAATGTGTCCAGGGGTTCTGTCATGTGATGTGAGGTGTGAATGTGACCAGGGGTTCTGTCATGTGATGTGAGGTGTGAATGTGACCAGGGGTTCTGTCATGTGATGTGATGTTTGAATGTGACCAGGTTTTCTGTCATGTGATGTGTGAATGTGACCAGGTGTTCTGTCATGTGATGTGAGCTGTGAATGTGACCAGGGGTTCTGTCATGTGATGTGAGGTGTGAATGTGACCAGGGGTCCTGTCATGTGAGGTGTGAATGTGACCAGGGGTTCTGTCATGTGAGGTGTGAATGTGACCAAGGGTTCTGTCATGTGATGTGTGCATATGACCAGGGGTTCTGTCATGTGATGTGAGGTGTGAATGTGATCAGGTGTTCTGTCATGTGATGTGAGGTGTGAATGTGACCAGGTGTTCTGTCATGTGATGTGAGGTGTGAATGTGACCAGGGGTTCTGTCATGTGATGTGTGAATGTGCCCAGGGGTTCTGTCATGTGATGTGAGGTGTGAATGTGACCAGGGGTTCTGTCATGTGATGTGAGGTGTGAATGTGACCAGGGGTTCTGTCATGTGATGTGAGGTGTGTAACATGGTCATATTACCTCTGTACTAAACTAGATATTGAACCTCCTACCACAGACTGTAATTGTTGAGTATGTTTCAAAACTGGCTTTTTAATGTAGATCAGAAAAGGTGTTGCAGGCTTTCAGTTTCCCTGGCAACATGTTGTTGTCAGTGTAGACTACAGCTAGTTGAAGTGGGAGCTTTCAGTTTCCCTGGCAACATGTTGTTGTCAGTGTAGACTACAGCTAGTTGAAGTGAGAGCTTTCAGTTTCCCTGGTGGACAACATGTTGTTGTCAGTGTAGACTACAGCTAGTTGAAGTGGGAGCTTTCAGTTTCCCTGGCAACATGTTGTTGTCAGTGTAGATTACAGCTAGTTGAAGTGAGAGCTTTCAGTTTCCCTGGTGGACAACATGTTGTTGTCAGTGTAAACTACAGCTAGTTGAATTGAGAGCTTTCAGTTTCCCTGGCAACATGTTGTTGTCAGTGTAGACTACAGCTAGTTGAAGTCAGTTTCACTGGCGCAACATGTTGTTTCAGTTTACCTGAGCCTTCAGTTTCACTGGCGTACAACATGTTGTTGTCAGTGTAGACTACAGTTTCCCTAGTTGAAGTTGAGAGCAGTTTTCAGTTTCCTGGCAACATGTTGTTGTCAGTGTAGACTACAGCTAGTTGAAGTGAGAGCTTTCAGTTTCCCCTGGCAACATGTTGTTGTCAGTGTAGACTACAGCTAGTTGAAGTGAGAGCTTTCAGTTTCCTGGCAACATGTTGTTGTCAGTGTAGACTACAGCTAGTTGAAGTGAGAGCTTTCAGTTTCACTGGCAACATGTTGTTGTCAGTGTAGACTACAGCTAGTTGAAGTGAGAGCTTTCAGTTTCCTGGCAACATGTTGTTGTCAGTGTAGACTACAGCTAGTTGAAGTGAGAGCCTTCAGTTTCACTGGCGTACAACATGTTGTTGTCAGTGTAGACTACAGCTAGTTGAAGTGAGAGCTTTCAGTTTCCCTGGCAACATGTTGTTGTCAGTGTAGACTACAGCTAGTTGAAGTGAGAGCTTTCAGTTTCCTGGTGGACAACATGTTGTTGTCAGTGTAGACTACAGCTAGTTGAAGTGAGAGCTTTCAGTTTCCCTGGCAACATGTTGTTGTCAGTGTAGACTACAGCTAGTTGAAGTGAGAGCTTTCAGTTTCCCTGGTGGACAACATGTTGTTGTCAGTGTAGACTACAGCTAGTTGAAGTGAGAGCTTTCAGTTTCCTGGCAACATGTTGTTGTCAGTGTAGACTACAGCTAGTTGAAGTGAGAGCCTTCAGTTTCACTGTTGTCAGTGTAGACAACATGTTGTTGTCAGTGTAGACTACAGCTAGTTGAAGTGAGAGCCTTCAGTTTCACTGGTGGACAACATGTTGTTGTCAGTGTAGACTACAGCTAGTTGAAGTGAGAGCCTTCAGTTTCCCTGGTGGACAACATGTTGTTGTCAGTGTAGACTACAGCTAGTTGAAGTGACAGTTTCCCTGGCAACATGTTGTTGTCAGTGTAGACTACAGCTAAGTGAGAGCTTTCATTTTCCTGGCAACATGTTGTTGTTAGTGTAGACTACAGCTAGTTGAAGTGAGAGCTTTCAGTTTCCCTGGCAACATGTTGTTGTCAGTGTAGCCTACAGCTAGTTGAAGTGAGAGCTTTCAGTTTCCCTGGTGGACAACATGTTGTTGTCAGTGTAGACTACAGCTAGTTGAAGTGGGAGCTTTCAGTTTCCCTGGCAACATGTTGTTGTCAGTGTAGACTACAGCTAGTTGAAGTGAGAGCTTTCAGTTTCCCTGGTGGACAACATGTTGTTGTCAGTGTAGACTACAGCTAGTTGAAGTGAGAGCTTTCAGTTTTCCCTGGCAACATGTTGTTGTCAGCGTAGACTACAGCTAGTTGAAGTGAGAGCCTTCAGTTTCACTGGCGTACAACATGTTGTTGTCAGTGTAGACTACAGCTAGTTGAAGTGAGAGCCTTCAGTTTCACTGGCGTACAACATGTTGTTGTCAGTGTAGACTACAGCTAGTTGAAGTGAGAGCTTTCAGTTTCCCTGGCAACATGTTGTTGTCAGTGTAGACTACAGCTAGTTGAAGTGAGAGCCTTCAGTTTCACTTACAACATGTTGTTGTCAGTGTAGACTACAGCTAGTTGAAGTGAGCTTTCAGTTTCCCTGGCAACATGTTGTTGTCAGTGTAGACTACAGCTAGTTGAAGTGAGAGCTTTCAGTTTCCCTGGTGGACAACATGTTGTTGTCAGTGTAGACTACAGCTAGTTGAAGTGAGAGCTTTCAGTTTCCCTGGCAACATGTTGTTGTCAGTGTAGACTACAGCTAGTTGAAGTGAGAGCTTTCAGTTTCCCTGGTGGACAACATGTAGTTGTCAGTGTAGACTACAGCTAGTTGAAGTGAGAGCTTTCAGTTTCCCTGGCAACATGTTGTTGTCAGTGTAGACTACAGCTAGTTGAAGTGAGAGCCTTCAGTTTCACTGGCGTACAACATGTTGTTGTCAGTGTAGACTACAGCTAGTTGAAGTGAGAGCCTTCAGTTTCACTGGTGGACAACATGTTGTTGTCAGTGTAGACTACAGCTAGTTGAAGTGAGAGCCTTCAGTTTCCCTGGTGGACAACATGTTGTTGTCAGTGTAGACTACAGCTAGTTGAAGTGAGAGCTTTCAGTTTCCCTGGCAACATGTTGTTGTCAGTGTAGACTACAGCTAGTTGAAGTGAGAGCTTTCATTTTCCCTGGCAACATGTTGTTGTCAGTGTAGACTACAGCTAGTTGAAGTGAGAGCTTTCAGTTTCCCTGGCAACATGTTGTTGTCAGTGTAGCCTACAGCTAGTTGAAGTGAGAGCTTTCAGTTTCCCTGGTGGACAACATGTTGTTGTCAGTGTAGACTACAGCTAGTTGAAGTGGGAGCTTTCAGTTTCCCTGGCAACATGTTGTTGTCAGTGTAGACTACAGCTAGTTGAAGTGAGAGCTTTCAGTTTCCCTGGTGGACAACATGTTGTTGTCAGTGTAGACTACAGCTAGTTGAAGTGGGAGCTTTCAGTTTCCCTGGCAACATGTTGTTGTCAGTGTAGACTACAGCTAGTTGAAGTGAGAGCTTTCAGTTTCCCTGGTGGACAACATGTTGTTGTCAGTGTAGACTACAGCTAGTTGAAGTGAGAGCTTTCAGTTTCCCTGGCAACATGTTGTTGTCAGTGTAGATTACAGCTAGTTGAAGTGAGAGCTTTCAGTTTCCCTGGTGGACAACATGTTGTTGTCAGTGTAAACTACAGCTAGTTGAATTGAGAGCTTTCAGTTTCCCTGGCAACATGTTGTTGTCAGTGTAGACTACAGCTAGTTGAAGTGAGAGCCTTCAGTTTCACTGGCGTACAACATGTTGTTGTCAGTGTAGACTACAGCTAGTTGAAGTGAGAGCTTTCAGTTTCCCTGGTGGACAACATGTTGTTGTCAGTGTAGACTACAGCTAGTTGAAGTGAGAGCTTTCAGTTTCCCTGGCAACATGTTGTTGTCAGTGTAGACTACAGCTAGTTGAAGTGGGAGCTTTCAGTTTCCCTGGCAACATGTTGTTGTCAGTGTAGACTACAGCTAGTTGAAGTGGGAGCTTTCAGTTTCCCTGGCAACATGTTGTTGTCAGTGTAGACTACAGCTAGTTGAAGTGAGAGCTTTCAGTTTCCCTGGTGGACAACATGTTGTTGTCAGTGTAGACTACAGCTAGTTGAAGTGGGAGCTTTCAGGTTCCCTGGCAACATGTTGTTGTCAGTGTAGACTACAGCTAGTTGAAGTGAGAGCTTTCAGTTTCCCTGGTGGACAACATGTTGTTGTCAGTGTAGACTACAGCTAGTTGAAGTGGGAGCTTTCAGTTTCCCTGGCAACATGTTGTTGTCAGTGTAGATTACAGCTAGTTGAAGTGAGAGCTTTCAGTTTCCCTGGTGGACAACATGTTGTTGTCAGTGTAAACTACAGCTAGTTGAATTGAGAGCTTTCAGTTTCCCTGGCAACATGTTGTTGTCAGTGTAGACTACAGCTAGTTGAAGTGAGAGCCTTCAGTTTCACTGGCGTACAACATGTTGTTGTCAGTGTAGACTACAGCTAGTTGAAGTGAGAGCCTTCAGTTTCACTGGCGTACAACATGTTGTTGTCAGTGTAGACTACAGCTAGTTGAAGTGAGAGCTTTCAGTTTCCCTGGCAACATGTTGTTGTCAGTGTAGACTACAGCTAGTTGAAGTGGGAGCTTTCAGTTTCCCTGGCAACATGTTGTTGTCAGTGTAGACTACAGCTAGTTGAAGTGGGAGCTTTCAGTTTCCCTGGCAACATGTTGTTGTCAGTGTAGACTACAGCTAGTTGAAGTGAGAGCTTTCAGTTTCCCTGGTGGACAACATGTTGTTGTCAGTGTAGACTACAGCTAGTTGAAGTGAGAGCTTTCAGTTTTCCCTGGCAACATGTTGTTGTCAGCGTAGACTACAGCTAGTTGAAGTGAGAGCCTTCAGTTTCACTGGCGTACAACATGTTGTTGTCAGTGTAGACTACAGCTAGTTGAAGTGAGAGCCTTCAGTTTCACTGGCGTACAACATGTTGTTGTCAGTGTAGACTACAGCTAGTTGAAGTGAGAGCTTTCAGTTTCCCTGGCAACATGTTGTTGTCAGTGTAGACTACAGCTAGTTGAAGTGAGAGCCTTCAGTTTCACTGGCGTACAACATGTTGTTGTCAGTGTAGACTACAGCTAGTTGAAGTGAGAGCTTTCAGTTTCCCTGGTGGACAACATGTTGTTGTCAGTGTAGACTACAGCTAGTTGAAGTGAGAGCTTTCAGTTTCCCTGGCAACATGTTGTTGTCAGTGTAGACTACAGCTAGTTGAAGTGAGAGCTTTCAGTTTCCCTGGTGGACAACATGTTGTTGTCAGTGTAGACTACAGCTAGTTGAAGTGAGAGCTTTCAGTTTCCCTGGCAACATGTTGTTGTCAGTGTAGACTACAGCTAGTTGAAGTGAGAGCTTTCAGTTTCCCTGGTGGACAACATGTTGTTGTCAGTGTAGACTACAGCTAGTTGAAGTGAGAGCCTTCAGTTTCACTGGTGGACAACATGTTGTTGTCAGTGTAGACTACAGCTAGTTGAAGTGAGAGCCTTCAGTTTCCTGGTGGACAACATGTTGTTGTCAGTGTAGACTACAGCTAGTTGAAGTGAGAGCTTTCAGTTTCCCTGGACAACATGTTGTTGTCAGTGTAGACTACAGCTAGTTGAAGTGAGAGCTTTCAGTTTCCCTGGCAACATGTTGTTGTCAGTGTAGACTAGCTTTCAGCAACATGTTGTTGTAGTTGAAGTGAGTGAGAGCTTTCAGTTTCCCTGGCAACATGTTGTTGTCAGTGTAGCCTACAGCTAGTTGAAGTGAGAGCTTTCAGTTTCCCTGGTGGACAACATGTTGTTGTCAGTGTAGACTACAGCTAGTTGAAGTGGGAGCTTTCAGTTTCCCTGGCAACATGTTGTTGTCAGTGTAGACTACAGCTAGTTGAAGTGAGAGCTTTCAGTTTCCCTGGTGGACAACATGTTGTTGTCAGTGTAGACTACAGCTAGTTGAAGTGAGAGCTTTCAGTTTTCCCTGGCAACATGTTGTTGTCAGCGTAGACTACAGCTAGTTGAAGTGAGAGCCTTCAGTTTCACTGGCGTACAACATGTTGTTGTCAGTGTAGACTACAGCTAGTTGAAGTGAGAGCCTTCAGTTTCACTGGCGTACAACATGTTGTTGTCAGTGTAGACTACAGCTAGTTGAAGTGAGAGCTTTCAGTTTTCCCTGGCAACATGTTGTTGTCAGTGTAGACTACAGCTAGTTGAAGTGAGAGCCTTCAGTTTCACTGGCGTACAACATGTTGTTGTCAGTGTAGACTACAGCTAGTTGAAGTGAGAGCTTTCAGTTTCCCTGGCAACATGTTGTTGTCAGTGTAGACTACAGCTAGTTGAAGTGAGAGCTTTCAGTTTCCCTGGTGGACAACATGTTGTTGTCAGTGTAGACTACAGCTAGTTGAAGTGGGAGCTTTCAGTTTCCCTGGCAACATGTTGTTGTCAGTGTAGACTACAGCTAGTTGAAGTGAGAGCTTTCAGTTTCCCTGGTGGACAACATGTTGTTGTCAGTGTAGACTACAGCTAGTTGAAGTGAGAGCCTTCAGTTTCACTGGCGTACAACATGTTGTTGTCAGTGTAGACTACAGCTAGTTGAAGTGAGAGCCTTCAGTTTCACTGGCGTACAACATGTTGTTGTCAGTGTAGACTACAGCTAGTTGAAGTGAGAGCTTTCAGTTTCCCTGGCAACATGTTGTTGTCAGTGTAGACTACAGCTAGTTGAAGTGGGAGCTTTCAGTTTCCCTGGCAACATGTTGTTGTCAGTGTAGACTACAGCTAGTTGAAGTGGGAGCTTTCAGTTTCCCTGGCAACATGTTGTTGTCAGTGTAGACTACAGCTAGTTGAAGTGAGAGCTTTCAGTTTCCCTGGTGGACAACATGTTGTTGTCAGTGTAGACTACAGCTAGTTGAAGTGAGAGCTTTCAGTTTTCCCTGGCAACATGTTGTTGTCAGTGTAGACTACAGCTAGTTGAAGTGAGAGCCTTCAGTTTCACTGGCGTACAACATGTTGTTGTCAGTGTAGACTACAGATAGTTGAAGTGAGAGCCTTCAGTTTCACTGGCGTACAACATGTTGTTGTCAGTGTAGACTACAGCTAGTTGAAGTGAGAGCTTTCAGTTTCCCTGGCAACATGTTGTTGTCAGTGTAGACTACAGCTAGTTGAAGTGAGAGCCTTCAGTTTCACTGGCGTACAACATGTTGTTGTCAGTGTAGACTACAGCTAGTTGAAGTGAGAGCTTTCAGTTTCCCTGGCAACATGTTGTTGTCAGTGTAGACTACAGCTAGTTGAAGTGAGAGCTTTCAGTTTCCCTGGTGGACAACATGTTGTTGTCAGTGTAGACTACAGCTAGTTGAAGTGAGAGCTTTCAGTTTCCCTGGCAACATGTTGTTGTCAGTGTAGACTACAGCTAGTTGAAGTGAGAGCTTTCAGTTTCCTGGTGGACAACATGTTGTTGTCAGTGTAGACTACAGCTAGTTGAAGTGAGAGCTTTCAGTTTCCTGGCAACATGTTGTTGTCAGTGTAGACTACAGCTAGTTGAAGTGAGAGCTTTCAGTTTCCCTGGTGGACAACATGTTGTTGTCAGTGTAGACTACAGCTAGTTGAAGTGAGAGCCTTCAGTTTCACTGGCGTACAACATGTTGTTGTCAGTGTAGACTACAGCTAGTTGAAGTGAGAGCCTTCAGTTTCACTGGTGGACAACATGTTGTTGTCAGTGTAGACTACAGCTAGTTGAAGTGAGAGCCTTCAGTTTCCCTGGTGGACAACATGTTGTTGTCAGTGTAGACTACAGCTAGTTGAAGTGAGAGCTTTCAGTTTCCCTGGCAACATGTTGTTGTCAGTGTAGACTACAGCTAGTTGAAGTGAGAGCTTTCAGTTTCCCTGGTGGACAACATGTTGTTGTCAGTGTAGACTACAGCTAGTTGAAGTGAGAGCTTTCAGTTTCCCTGGCAACATGTTGTTGTCAGTGTAGATTACAGCTAGTTGAAGTGAGAGCTTTCAGTTTCCCTGGTGGACAACATGTTGTTGTCAGTGTAAACTACAGCTAGTTGAATTGAGAGCTTTCAGTTTCCCTGGCAACATGTTGTTGTCAGTGTAGACTACAGCTAGTTGAAGTGAGAGCCTTCAGTTTCACTGGCGTACAACATGTTGTTGTCAGTGTAGACTACAGCTAGTTGAAGTGAGAGCCTTCAGTTTCACTGGCGTACAACATGTTGTTGTCAGTGTAGACTACAGCTAGTTGAAGTGAGAGCTTTCAGTTTCCCTGGCGTACAACATGTTGTTGTCAGTGTAGACTACAGCTAGTTGAAGTGAGAGCTTTCAGTTTCCCTGGCAACATGTTGTTGTCAGTGTAGACTACAGCTAGTTGAAGTGAGAGCTTTCAGTTTCCCTGGTGGACAACATGTTGTTGTCAGTGTAGACTACAGCTAGTTGAAGTGAGAGCTTTCAGTTTCCCTGGCAACATGTTGTTGTCAGTGTAGACTACAGCTAGTTGAAGTGAGAGCCTTCAGTTTCACTGGTGGACAACATGTTGTTGTCAGTGTAGACTACAGCTAGTTGAAGTGAGAGCCTTCAGTTTCACTGGCGTACAACATGTTGTTGTCAGTGTAGACTACAGCTAGTTGAAGTGAGAGCCTTCAGTTTCACTGGTGGACAACATGTTGTTGTCAGTGTAGACTACAGCTAGTTGAAGTGAGAGCCTTCAGTTTCCCTGGTGGACAACATGTTGTTGTCAGTGTAGACTACAGCTAGTTGAAGTGAGAGCTTTCAGTTTCCCTGGCAACATGTTGTTGTCAGTGTAGACTACAGCTAGTTGAAGTGAGAGCTTTCAGTTTCCCTGGCAACATGTTGTTGTCAGTGTAGACTACAGCTAGTTGAAGTGAGAGCTTTCAGTTTCCTGGCAACATGTTGTTGTCAGTGTAGCCTACAGCTAGTTGAAGTGAGAGCTTTCAGTTTCCCTGGTGGACAACATGGTGTTGTCAGTGTAGACTACAGCTAGTAGAAGTGAGAGCTTTCAGTTTCCCTGGCAACATGTTGTTGTCAGTGTAGACTACAGCTAGTTGAAGTGAGAGCTTTCAGTTTCCCTGGCAACATGTTGTTGTCAGTGTAGACTACAGCTAGTTGAAGTGAGAGCTTTCAGTTTCCCTGGTGGACAACATGTTGTTGTCAGTGTAGACTACAGCTAGTTGAAGTGAGAGCCTTCAGTTTCCCTGGTGGACAACATGTTGTTGTCAGTGTAGACTACAGCTAGTTGAAGTGAGAGCCTTCAGTTTCACTGGCGTACAACATGTTGTTGTCAGTGTAGACTACAGCTAGTTGAAGTGAGAGCTTTCAGTTTCCCTGGCAACATGTTGTTGTCAGTGTAGACTACAGCTAGTTGAAGTGAGAGCTTTCAGTTTCCCTGGTGGACAACATGTTGTTGTCAGTGTAGACTACAGCTAGTTGAAGTGAGAGCTTTCAGTTTCCCTGGCAACATGTTGTTGTCAGTGTAGACTACAGCTAGTTGAAGTGAGAGCTTTCAGTTTCCCTGGTGGACAACATGTTGTTGTCAGTGTAGACTACTGCTAGTTGAAGTGAGAGCTTTCAGTTTCCCTGGTGGACAACATGTTGTTGTCAGTGTAGACTACAGCTAGTTGAAGTGAGAGCCTTCAGTTTCACTGGTGGACAACATGTTGTTGTCAGTGTAGACTACAGCTAGTTGAAGTGAGAGCCTTCAGTTTCACTGGCGTACAACATGTTGTTGTCAGTGTAGACTACAGCTAGTTGAAGTGAGAGCCTTCAGTTTCACTGGTGGACAACATGTTGTTGTCAGTGTAGACTACAGCTAGTTGAAGTGAGAGCCTTCAGTTTCCCTGGTGGACAACATGTTGTTGTCAGTGTAGACTACAGCTAGTTGAAGTGAGAGCTTTCAGTTTCCCTGGCAACATGTTGTTGTCAGTGTAGACTACAGCTAGTTGAAGTGAGAGCTTTCAGTTTCCCTGGCAACATGTTGTTGTCAGTGTAGACTACAGCTAGTTGAAGTGAGAGCTTTCAGTTTCCCTGGCAACATGTTGTTGTCAGTGTAGCCTACAGCTAGTTGAAGTGAGAGCTTTCAGTTTCCCTGGTGGACAACATGGTGTTGTCAGTGTAGACTACAGCTAGTAGAAGTGAGAGCTTTCAGTTTCCCTGGCAACATGTTGTTGTCAGTGTAGACTACAGCTAGTTGAAGTGAGAGCTTTCAGTTTCCCTGGCAACATGTTGTTGTCAGTGTAGACTACAGCTAGTTGAAGTGAGAGCTTTCAGTTTCCCTGGTGGACAACATGTTGTTGTCAGTGTAGACTACTGCTAGTTGAAGTGAGAGCTTTCAGTTTCCCTGGTGGACAACATGTTGTTGTCAGTGTAGACTACAGCTAGTTGAAGTGAGAGCCTTCAGTTTCACTGGTGGACAACATGTTGTTGTCAGTGTAGACTACAGCTAGTTGAAGTGAGAGCCTTCAGTTTCACTGGCGTACAACATGTTGTTGTCAGTGTAGACTACAGCTAGTTGAAGTGAGAGCCTTCAGTTTCACTGGTGGACAACATGTTGTTGTCAGTGTAGACTACAGCTAGTTGAAGTGAGAGCCTTCAGTTTCCCTGGTGGACAACATGTTGTTGTCAGTGTAGACTACAGCTAGTTGAAGTGAGAGCTTTCAGTTTCCCTGGCAACATGTTGTTGTCAGTGTAGACTACAGCTAGTTGAAGTGAGAGCTTTCAGTTTTTCCTGGCAACATGTTGTTGTCAGTGTAGACTACAGCTAGTAGAAGTGAGAGCTTTCATTTCCCCTGGCAACATGTTGTTGTCAGTGTAGACTACAGCTAGTTGAAGTGAGAGCTTTCAGTTCCCCTGGTGGACAACATGTTGTTGTCAGTGTAGACTACAGCTAGTTGAAGTGAGAGCCTTCAGTTTCCCTGGTGGACAACATGTTGTTGTCAGTGTAGACTACAGCTAGTTGAAGTGAGAGCCTTCAGTTTCCCTGGTGGACAACATGTTGTTGTCAGTGCAGACTACAGCTAGTTGACTACAGTGTAGACTACAGCTAGTTGAAGTGAGAGCTTTCAGTTCCCCTGGTGGACAACATGTTGTTGTCAGTGTAGACTACAGCTAGTTGAAGTGAGAGCTTTCAGTTTCACTGGCAACATGTTGTTGTCAGTGTGGACTACAGCTAGTTGAAGTGAGAGCCTTCAGTTTCACTGGTGGACAACATGTTGTTGTCAGTGTAGACTACAGCTAGTTGAAGTGAGAGCTTTCAGTTTCCCTGGCAACATGTTGTTGTCAGTGTAGACTACAGCTAGTTGAAGTGAGAGCCTTCAGTTTAAACTGATGGTAAATCCTCTGGTACACCTCAGCAACGGAAGTGTTTTGGTTCAAAGTGCTGTTGACAGGAGGCATACAGGATAGGCCTGTTGGGGATCTACTGTGTGGGCATCTGACAACCCTGACATTACTCACTCACATCTCTCTCTCTCTCTCTCTCTCTCTCTCTCTCTCTCTCACTCACATCTCTCTCTCTCTCTCTCTCTCTCTCTCCCTTTCTCTCACTCACATCTCTCTCTCTCTCTCTCTCGCGCTCTCTCGCTGTCTCTTTCGCTCTCTCTCTCTCTCTCTCTGTCTCTCTCTCTGTCTGTCTCTCTCTCTCTCAGTATTTCACTCAGTATAGTAAATCTCTTCACGCTCCACTGCTCATAGGGACAGGCCTATTTCCTACCATTACTATACTGTTAATAAAACTCACCATTGGAAATAGTCGATGTCTTCCGCTTTCAGAGAATAGGAAAACATAGAGACAGACACTGTTCACTGCTCCTAGACATTGTCCAGGGAAGAAGGCCCATTTCCTTCTGCAATTACAGTGCTATTTTACCACTTCAAAATGGAGGAGGAGGAGGAGGAAAACATATAGACAGACCCTGTTCCCTGCTCCTAGACATTACAGTGGAGGAAGAGGAGGAGGAGGAGGAGGAAGAGGAGGAAAACATATAGACAGACCCTGTTCCCTGCTCCTAGACATTACAGTGGAGGAGGAGGAGGAGGAGGAGGAGGAGGAAAACATATAGACAGACCCTGTTCCCTGCTCCTAGACATTACAGTGGAGGAGGAGGAGGAGGAGGAAGAGGAGGAGGAGGAGGAGGAGGAGGAAGAGGAGGAAAACATATAGACAGACCCTGTTCCCTGCTCCTAGACATTACAGTGGAGGAGGAGGAGGAGGAGGAGGAGGAAAACATATAGACAGACCCTGTTCCCTGCTCCTAGACATTACAGTGGAGGAGGAGGAGGAGGAGGAGGAAGAGGAGGAAAACATATAGACAGACCCTGTTCCCTGCTCCTAGACATTACAGTGGAGGAGGAGGAGGGAGGAGGAGGAGGAGGAGGAGGAGGAGGAGGAGGAGGAGGAGGAGGAGGAAAACATATAGACAGACCCTGTTCCTGCTCCTAGACATTACAGTGGAGGAGGAGGAGGAGGAGGAGGAGGAGGAAAACATATAGACAGACCCTGTTCCCTGCTCCTAGACATTACAGTGGAGTAGGAGGAGGAGGAAGAGGAGGAAAACATATAGACAGACCCTGTTCCCTGCTCCTAGATATTACAGTGGAGGAGGAGGAGGAGGAGGAGGAGGAGGAGGAAAACATATAGACAGACCCTGTTCCCTGCTCCTAGACATTACAGTGGAGGAGGAGGAGGAGGAGGAGGAGGAGGAGGAGGAGGAGGAGGAAAACATATAGACAGACCCTGTTCCCTGCTCCTAGACATTACAGTGGAGGAGGAGGAGGAGGAGGAGGAGGAGGAGGAGGAAAACATATAGACAGACACTGTTCACTGCTCCTAGACATTACAGTGGAGGAGGAAGAGGAGGAGGAGGAGGAGGAGGAGGAGGAGGAGGAGGAGGAGGAGGAAAACATATAGACAGACCCTGTTCCCTGCTCCTAGACATTACAGTGGAGGAGGAGGAGGAGGAGGAGGAGGAGGAGGAGGAGGAGGAAAACATATAGACAGACCCTGTTCCCTGCTCCTAGACATTGTCCAGGGAAGAAGGCCTGTTTCCTTCTGTAATTACAGTGGAGGAAGAGTAGATGGTTTGATAATGATAGACACTTTACTGTTGGAGGATAATTGACTCAGTTGTGATACGACATGTTATTGTGAGGGCCCTCAATCAAAATGTTATCTAAATATATACTGTAGCAAGGCTGAAGTGTATCCTGGCGTCGGCTTGCGTCATCAGACACGTGACAATAAACCCCTGAGACATATGTTGATCCAGAGGACCTGGGCGAACCGGGATAAAAATGAGATTAGCGTATTTCTGCAGAATGCTGTGGTAGCTGTGCTGGTCAAGTGTGCCTTGAATTCTAAATAAGTCACAGACACTGTAACCAGCAAAGCCCCCCCCCCCACACACACACACACCATCACGGTGGGAACCACACATGCAGAGATCATCCGTTCACCTACTTTGCGTCTTGCAGAGACACGGCGGTTCTCATAAATCTCAAATTTGGACTAATCAGACCAATGGATAGATTTGAACAACACGCTGTAGGAGAGAGACAGTGTGGCTGTGAAGATGAGGAGGGTTATCAGGATGTGGCTGTGAAGATGAGGAGGGTTATCAGGATGTGGCTGTGAAGATGAGGAGGGTTATCAGGATGTGGCTGTGAAGATGAGGAGGGTTATCAGGATGTGGCTGTGAAGATGAGGAGGGTTATCAGGATGTGGCTGTGAAGATGAGGAGGGTTATCAGGATGCGGCTGTGAAGATGAGGAGGTTTATCAGGATGCGGCTGTGAAGATGAGGAGGTTTATCAGGATGTGGCTGTGAAGATGAGGAGGTTTATCAGGATGTGGCTGTGAAGATGAGGAGGGTTATCAGGATGTGGCTGTGAAGATGAGGAGGGTTACCAGGATGTGGCTGTGAAGATGAGGAGGGTTATCAGGATGCGGCTGTGAAGATGAGGAGGGTTATCAGGATGTGGCTGTGAAGATGAGGAGGGTTATCAGGATGTGGCTGTGAAGATGAGGAGGGTTATCAGGATGCGGCTGTGAAGATGAGGAGGGTTATCAGGATGTGGCTGTGAAGATTAGGGGGGTTATCAGGATGTGGCTGTGAAGATGAGGAGGGTTATCAGGATGTGGTTGTGAAGATGAGGAGGTTTATCAGGATGTGGCTGTGAAGATGAGGAGGGTTATCAGGATGTGGCTGTGAAGATGAGGAGGGTTATCAGGATGTGGCTGTGAAGATGAGGAGGGTTATCAGGATGTGTCTGTGAAGATGAGGAGGTTTATCAGGATGCGGCTGTGAAGATGAGGAGGGTTGTCAGGATGTGGCTGTGGAGATGAGGAGGTTTATCAGGATGTGGCTGTGAAGATGAGGAGGTTTATCAGGATGTGGCTGTGAAGATGAGGAGGGTTATCAGGATGTGGCTGTGAAGATGAGGAGGGTTATCAGGATGTGGCTGTGAAGATGAGGAGGTTTATCAGGATGCGGCTGTGAAGATGAGGAGGTTTACCAAGATGTGGCTGTGAAGATGAGGAGGTTTTATATTAACCTGAAGTTAACCCTAATGTACATAACAACACCAAGGAGAAGACCACACACACACACAGGAGAAGACCACACACACACACACACACACACACACACACACACACACACACACACACACACACACACACACACACACACACACACACACACACACACACACACACACACACACACACACACCTTATTTACCTTCATTTCATTACATTATCCGTCACTATCAATACAGATCTTTACAGCTGCATCTCTACAGTCCCTCTCTACAGTCCCTCTCTCCAGTCCCTCTCTCCAGTCCCTCTCTACAGTCCCTCTCTCCAGTCCCTCTCTCCAGTCCCTCTCTACAGTCCCTCTCTACAGTCCCTCTCTCCAGTCCCTCTCTCCAGTCCCTCTCTACAGTCCCTCTCTCCAGTCCCTCTCTACAGTCCCTCTCTACAGTCCCTCTCTCCAGTCCCTCTCTACAGTCCCTCTCTACAGTCCCTCTCTCCAGTCCCTCTCTACAGTCCCTCTCTACAGTCCCTCTCTCCAGTCCCTCTCTCCAGTCCCTCTCTACAGTCCCTCTCTCCAGTCCCTCTCTACAGTCCCTCTCTCCAGTCCCTCTCTACAGTCCCTCTCTACAGTCCCTCTCTACAGTCCCTCTCTCCAGTCCCTCTCTCCAGTCCCTCTCTACAGTCCCTCTCTACAGTCCCTCTCTACAGTCCCTCTCTACAGTCCCTCTCTCCAGTCCCTCTCTCCAGTCCCTCTCTACAGTCCCTCTCTACAGTCCCTCTCTACAGTCCCTCTCTCCAGTCCCTCTCTACAGTCCCTCTCTACAGTCCCTCTCTCCAGTCCCTCTCTCCAGTCCCTCTCTACAGTCCCTCTCTACAGTCCCTCTCTCCAGTCCCTCTCTACAGTCCCTCTCTACAGTCCCTCTCTCCAGTCCCTCTCTCCAGTCCCTCTCTACAGTCCCTCTCTCCAGTCCCTCTCTACAGTCCCTCTCTACAGTCCCTCTCTACAGTCCCTCTCTCCAGTCCCTCTCTCCAGTCCCTCTCTACAGAACCTCTCTACAGTCCATCTCTCCAGTCCCTCTCTACAGTCCCTCTCTACAGTCCCTCTCTACAGAACCTCTCTACAGTCCATCTCTCCAGTCCCTCTCTACAGTCCCTCTCTCCAGTCCCTCTCTCCAGAACCTCTCTCCAGTCCCTCTCTACAGTCCCTCTCTCCAGTCCCTCTCTCCAGTCCCTCTCTACAGTCCCTCTCTCCAGTCCCTCTCTCCAGTCCCTCTCTCCAGTCCCTCTCTCCAGTCCCTCTCTACAGAACCTCAACACAGTCCCTCTCTCCAGTCCCTCTCTCCAGTCCCTCTCTACAGAACCTCTCTCCAGTCCCTCTCTCCAGTCCCTCTCTACAGTCCCTCTCTCCAGTCCCTCTCTACAGTCCCTCTCTACAGTCCCTCTCTACAGTCCCTCTCTACAGTCCCTCTCTCCAGTCCCTCTCTACAGTCCCTCTCTACAGTCCCTCTCTACAGTCCCTCTCTACAGTCCCTCTCTCCAGTCCCTCTCTACAGTCCCTCTCTACAGAACCTCTCTACAGTCCCTCTCTACAGTCCCTCTCTCCAGTCCCTCTCTCCAGTCCCTCTCTACAGTCCCTCTCTCCAGTCCCTCTCTCCAGTCCCTCTCTACAGAACCTCAACACAGCTGTTGTTCATTGGGGAAAGAGCATTGTGTCTGTCCGGTCTAACCCTCTGTCTGGTCTAACTCTCTATGTGTCTGTCTGGTCTAACTCTCTATGTGTCTGTCTGGTCTAACTCTCTATGTGCCTGTCTGGTCTAACTCTCTATGTGTCTGTCTGGTCTAACTCTCTATGTGTCTGTCTGGTCTAACTCTCTATGTGTCTGTCTGGTCTAACTCTCTATGTGTCTGTCTGGTCTAACTCTCCATGTGCCTGTCTGGTCTAACTCTCTATGTGTCTGTCTGGTCTAACTCTCTATGTGTCTGTCTGGTGTAACTCTTTATGTGTCTGTCTGGTCTAACTCTCCATGTGTCTGTCTGGTGTAACTCTCTATGTGTCTGTCTGGTCTAACTCTCTATGTGTCTGTCTGGTCTAACTCTCTATGTGTCTGTCTGGTCTAACTCTCTATGTGTCTGTCTGGTGTAACTCTCTATGTGTCTGTCTGGTCTAACTCTCTACGTGTCTGTCTGGTCTAACTCTCTATGTGTCTGTCTGGTGTAACTCTCTATGTGTCTGTCTGGTCTAACTCTCCATGTGCCTGTCTGGTCTAACTCTCCATGTGCCTGTCTGGTCTAACTCTCTATGTGTCTGTCTGGTCTAACTCTCCATGTGCCTGTCTGGTCTAACTCTCTACGTGTCTGTCTGGTCTAACTCTCTATGTGTCTGTCTGGTCTAACTCTCTATGTGTCTGTCTGGTGTAACACTACACTACAACACTACAACACTACAACACTACAACACAGAGTAACAACACTACAACACTACAACACTACAACACTACAACACTACAATACAGAGTAACACTACAACACTACAACACTACAACACTACAACACTACAACACTACAACACTACAATACAGAGTAACACTACAACACTACAACACTACAACACTACAACACTACAACACTACAACACTACAACACTACAACACTACAACACTACAATACTACAATACAGAGTAACACTACAACACTACAACACTACAACAACACTACAACACTACAACACTACAACAGAGTAACAACACTACAACACTACAACACTACAACACTACAACACTACAACACTACAACACAACACTACAACACTACAACACAGAGTAACAACACTACAACACTACAGAGTAACAACACTACAACACTACAACACAGAGTAACAACACAACACTACAACACTACAACACTACAACACTACAACACTACACTACAGAGTAACAACACTACAACACTACAACACTACAACACTACAACACTACACTACAACACTACAACACTACACTACAGAGTAACAACACTACAACACTACAACACTACAACACTACAACACTACACTACAACACTACAACTACAGAGTAACAACACTACAACACTACAACACTACAACACTACAACACTACAACACACTACAACACTACACACTACAACACTACAACACACTACAACACTACAAACTACTACAACACTACAACACTACAACACTACAACTACTACAGAGTAATACACTACAACACTACAACACTACAACACTACAACACTACAACTACAGAGTAACACTACAACACTACAACACTACAACACTACAATACAGAGTAACAACACTACAACACTACAACACTACAACACTACAATACAGAGTAACAACACTACAACACTACAACACTACAACACTACAACACTACAGAGTAACAACACTACAAACACTACAACACTACAACAACACTACAACACTACACACAGTAACAACACAGAGTACAACACTACAACACTACAACACTACAACACTACAGAGTAACACTACAACACTACAACACTACAACACTACAACACTAACACAGAGTAACAACACTACACTACAACACAATACAGAGTAACAACAACACTACAACACTACAACACTACACTACAACACAGAGTAACAACACTACAACACTACAACACTACAACACAGAGTACAACACTACAACAACACTACAACACTACAACACTACAACACTACAACACTACAACACTACAACACTACAACACTACAACACAGAGTAACACCACTACAACACTACAGAGTAACAACACTACAACACTACAACACTACAACACTACAACACTACAACACTACAGAGTAACAACACTACAACACTACACTACACTACAACACTACAATACAGAGTAACAACACTACAACACTACACTACAGAGTAACAACACTACAACACTACAACACTACAACACAGAGTAACAACACTACAACACTACACACAGAGTAACAACACTACAACACTACAACACTACAACACTACAACACTACAACACTACAACACTACAACACTACAACTACAGAGTAACACTACAACACTACAACACTACAACAACACTACAACACTACAACACTACTACAACACTACAACACTACAGAGTAACTACAACACTACAACACTACAACACTACTACTACAACACTACAACAACACTACAACAACACTACAACACTACAATACAGAGTAACAACACTACAACACTACAACACTACAACACTACAACACTACAACACTACAACACTACAACACTACAACTACAGAGTAACAACACTACAACACTACAACACTACAACACACAGAGTAACAACACTACAACACTACAACACTACAACACTACAACACTACAACACTACACACTACAACACTACACTACACTACAACACTACAACACTACAACACTACAACACTACAACACAGAGTAACAACACTACAACACTACAACACTACAACACTACAACACTACAACACTACAACACAGAGTAACAACACTACAACACTACAACACTACAACACAGAGTAACAACACTACAACACTACAACACTACTACAACACTAACAACACTACAACACTACACTACAACACTACAACACTACAACACTACAACACAGAGTAACAACACTACAACAACACTACAACACTACAACACTACAACACAGAGTAACACTACAACACTACAACACTACAACACTACAACACAGAGTAACACTACAACACTACAACACTACAACACTACAACACTACACATACAGAGTAACAACACTACAACACTACAACACTACAACACTACAACACTACAACACTACAACTACAGAGTAACAACACTACAACAACACTACAACACTACAACACTACAACAACAACACTACAACACTACAACACTACAACACTACAATACAGAGTAACAACACTACAACACTACAGAGTAACAACACTACAACACTACAACACTACAACACTACAACACTACACTACAGAGTAACAACACTACAACACTACAACACTACAACACTACAACACTACAACACAGAGTAACAACACTACAACACTACAACACTACAACACTACAACACTACAACACTACAACACAACACAACACTACAACACTACAACACTACAACACTACAACACTACAACACTACAACACTACAACACTACAGAGTAACAACACTACAACACTACAACACTACAACACTACAACACTACAACACAACACTACAACACTACAACACTACAACACTACAGAGTAACAACACTACAACACTACAACACTACAACACTACAACACTACAACACTACAACACTACAACACTACAACACTACAACACTACACTACAGAGTAACAACACTACAACACTACAACACTACAACACTACAACACTACAACACTACAACACTACAACACAACACTACACAGAGTACAACAACAACACTACAACACTACAACACTACAACACTACAACACTACAACACTACAACACTAACAACACTACAACTACACACTACAGAGTAACAACACTACAACACTACAACACACAGAGTACACAACACTACAAACTACAATACAGAGTACAACACTACAACACTACAACACTACAACTACAGAGTAACAACACTACAACACTACAACACTACAAACACTACAACACTACAACACTACAACACTACAACACTACAACACTACAACACTACAACACACAGTAACACTACAACACTACAACACTAACACTAACAACACTACAACACTACAACACTACAACACTACAACACTACAATACAGAGTAACACTACAACACTACACTACAGAGTAACAACACTACAACACTACAACACTACAAACTACAACACTACAACACTACAACACTACACTACAGAGTAACAACACTACAACACTACAACACTACAACACTACAACACTACAACACTACAACACTACAACACTACAACACTACAACACTACAACACTACAACACTACAACACTACAACAACAACACTACACACTACAGACAACAACACTACAACACTACAACACTACTACAGAGTAACAAACACTAACAACACTACAACACTACAACACTACAACACTACAATACAGAGTAACACTACAACACTACACTACAGAGTAACAACACTACAACACTACAACACTACAACACTACAACACTACACTACAGAGTAACAACACTACAACACTACAACACTACAACACTACAACACCACAATACTACAATACAGAGTAACACTACAACACTACAACACTACAACACTACAACACTACAATACTACAATACAGAGTAACACTACAACACTACAACACTACAACACTACAATACAGAGTAACAACACTACAACACTACAACACTACAACACTACAACAACACTACAACACTACAACACTACAACACTACAACACTAACACTACAACACTACAACACTACAACACTACAACACTACAGAGTAACACTACAACACTACAACACTACAACACTACAACACTACAACACTACAACACTAACAACAACAACACAACACTACAACACTACACTACACAGTAACAACAACAACACTACAACACTACACTACAACAACACAATACAGAGTACAACACTACAACACTACAACAACAACTACAACACTACACAACACTACAACACTACAACACTACAACACTACAGAGTAACAACAACACTACAACACTACACTACTACAACACTACAACACTACAACACTACAACACACAACACTACAACACTACAACACTACAACACTACAACACTACAACACTACAACACTACAACACTACAACACTACAACACTACAATACAGAGTAACAACACTACAACACTACAACACTACAACACTACAACACTACACTACAGAGTAACAACACTACAACACTACAACACTACAACACTACAACACTACAACACTACAACACAGAGTAACACTACAACACTACACTACAGAGTAACACTACAACACTACAACACTACAACACTACAACACTACAACACTACAACACTACAACACTACACTACAGAGTAACAACACTACAACACTACAACACTACAACACTACAACACTACAACACTACAACACTACAACACAGAGTAACAACACTACAACACTACAACACTACAACACTACAACACTACAACACTACAACTACAGAGTAACAACACTACAACACTACAACACTACAACACTACAGTAACAACACTACAACACTACAACACTACACTACAATACAGAGTAACACTACAACACTACAACACTACACACAGAGTAACAACAACAACACTACAACACTACAAGACTAACAACACTACAACACTACAACAGAGTAACAACACTACAACACTACAACACTACAACACTACAACAACAACACTACAACACACAACACTACAGAGTAACAACAACAACACTACAACACTACAACACTACAACACAGAGTAACAACACTACAACACTACAACACTACAACACTACAACACAACACTACAACACTACAAGTAACAACACTACAGAGTAACACTACAACACTACAACACTACAACACACAACACTACAACACTACAACACTACACACATACAGTACAACACTACAACACTACAACACTACAACACTACACTACACTACAACAACAACACTACAACACTACAACACTACAACACTACAACACTACAACACTACAACACTACAACACTACAACACTACAACAACACTACAGACAACACTACAACACTACAACACACTACAGACAACACTACAACACTACAACACTACAACACTATACAGAGTAACACTACAACACTACAACACTACAACACTACAACACTACAACAACACTACAACACTACAACACTACAACAGTAACAACACTACAACACACACTACAACAACACTACAACACTACAACACTACAACACACTACAACACTACACTACAACACTACAACACTACAATACAGAGTAACAACACTACAACACTACAACACTACAACACTACAACACTACAACACTACAATACAGAGTAACAACACTACAACACTACAACACTACAACACTACAACACTACAACACTACAACACTACAACACTACAACACAGAGTAACAACACTACAACACTACAACACAGAGTACAACACTACAACACTACAACACTACAACACTACACTACAGAGTAACAACACTACAACACTACAACACTACAACAACACTACAACACTACAACACTAACACACAACAACACTACAACACTACAACACTACACACTACAACACTACAACACTACAACACTACAACACTACAACACTACAACTACAGAGTACAACACTACAACACTACAACACTACAACACTAACAACACTACAACACTACAACACTACAACACTACAACACAGACAACACTACAACAACACTACAACACTACAACACTACAACACTACAACACAACACAGACAACAACACTACAACACTACAACACTACAACACTACACTACACAGACAACACTACAACACTACAACACTAACAACAACACTACAACACTACAACACTACAACACTACAACACTACAGAGTAACACTACAACACTACAACACTACAACACTACAACACACAACACAGAGTAACAACACTACAACACTACAACACTACAACACTACAACACTACAACACTACAATACAGAGTAACACTACAACACTACAACACTACAACACTACAACACAGAGTACAACACTACAACACTACACTACAGAGTAACAACACTACAACAACACTACAACACTAACACTACAACACTACAACACTAACAACACTACAACACTACAACACTACACACTACAACACTACAACACTACAACACTAACAACACAACACTACAACACTACAACACTACAACACTACAACTACAACACTACAACAACACTACAACACTACAACACTACAACACTACAACACTACAACACTACAACACTAACAACACTACAACACTACAACACTACAACACTACAACACTACAACACTACAACACTACAACACTACAACACTACAACACTACAACACTACAACACTACAATACAGAGTAACACTACAACACTACAACACTACAACACTACAACACTACAACACTACAGAGTAACAACACTACAACACTACAACACTACAACACTACAACACTACAACACTACAACACAACACTACAACACTACAACACTACAACACTACAACACTACACTACAACACTACAACACTACAACACTACAACACTACAACACTACACTACAGAGTAACAACACTACAACACTACAACACTACAACACTACAACAACACTACAACACAACACAACACTACAGAGTAACAACACTACAACACTACAACAACACTACAACACTACAACACTACAACACTACAACAACACTACAACAACACTACAACACTACAACACTACAACAACACTACAACACTACAACACTACACTACAGACTACAACACTACAACACTACAACACTACAACACTACAACACTACACTACAGAGTAACAACACTACAACACTACAACACTACAACACTACAACACTACAACACTACAACACTACAACACTACAACACTACAACACTACAACACTACAACACAACAACACTACAACACTACAACACTACAACACTACAACACTACACTACAGAGTAACAACACTACAACACTACAACACTACACTACAGAGTAACAACACTACAACACTACAACACTACAACACTACACTACAGAGTAACAACACTACAACACTACAACACTACAACACTACAACACTACAACACTACAACACTACAACACTACAACACTACAACACAACACTACAACACTACAACACTACAACACTACAACACTACAGAGTAACAACACTACAACACTACAACACTACAACACTACAACACTACAACACTACAACACTACAACAACACTAAAACACTACAACACTACAACACTACAACAACACTACAACACTACAACACTACAACACTACAACACAGAGTAACAACACTACAACACTACAACACTACAACACAACACTACAACACTACAACACTACAACACTACAACACTACAACACTACAACACTACTAACACAGAGTACAACACTACAACACTACAACACTACAAACATACAGAGTAACAACACTACAACACTACACTACAGAGTAACAACTACAACACTACAAACTACACAGTAACAACAACAACACTACAACACTACAACACTACAACTACAACAACTACAGAGTAACAACACTACAACACTACAACACTACACACTACAACACAACACAGACTACAACAACAACACTACAACACTACAATACAGAGTAACAACACTACAACACTACAACACTACAACACTACAACACTACAACACTACAACACTACAACACTACAACACTACACAACAACAACACTACAACACTACAACACAACACAGAGTAACAACACTACAACACTACAACACTACAACACTACAACAACACTACAACACTACAACACTACAACACTACATACAGAGTAACAACACTACAACACTACAACACTACAACACTACAACAACAGTAACAACACTACAACACTACAACACTACAACACTACAACAACACTACAAGAGTACAACAACAACACTACAACACTACAACAGTAACAACACTACAACACTACAACACTACACTACAACACTACACTACAGAGTAACAACACTACAACACTACAACACACAACAACTACTACAACACTACAACACTACAACACTACAACACTACACTACAACACTACAACACTACAACACTACAGAGTAACAACACTACAACACTACAACACAACACTACAACACTACAACACTACAACACTACAACACTACAACACAGAGTACAACACTACAACACACAACACAACACTACAACACTACAACACTACAACACTACAACACTACAACACTACAACACTACAACAGAGTAACAACACTACAACACTACAACTACAACACAGAGTAACAACACTACAACACTACAACACTACAACACTACAACACTACAACACTACAACACTACAACACTACAAACACTAACAACACTACAACACTACAACACTACACACTACAACACTACAACACTACACTACAGAGTAACAACACTACAACACTACAACACTACAACACTACAACTACACAACACTACAACAACACAACACTACAACACTACAACTAACACTACAACACTACAACACTACAACACTACAACACTACAACACAGAGTAACAACACTACAACACTACAACACTACAACACTACAACACTACAACACTACAACACTACAACACTACAACACTACAGAGTAACAACACTACAACACTACAACACTACAACACAGAGTAACACTACAACACTACAACACTACAACTACAGAGTAACAACACTACAACACTACAACACTACAACACTACACAGAGTAACACTACAACACTACAACACTACAACACTACAACACAGACTACAACAACACTACAACACTACAACACAACACTACAACACTACACTACAGAGTAACAACACTACAACACTACAACACTACAACACTACACTACAGAGTAACAACACTACAACACTACAACACTACAACACTAACAACACACAACACAACACTACAACACTACAACAGACAACACTACAACAACACTACAACACTACACTACAAGTACAACACTACAACACTACAACACTACAACACTACAACACTACAACACTACAACACTACAACACTACACTACAGTAACAACACTACAACACAGACAACACTACAACACTACAACACTACAAACACTACAACACTACAACACAGACAACACTACAACACTACAACACAACACTACAACACTACAACACTACAAACACACTACAACACTACAACACTAACAACACTACAACAACACTACAACAACACTACACTACAACACTACAACACTACAACACTACAACACTACAACACAGAGTAACAACACTACAACACTACAACACTACAACACTACAACACTACAACACTACAACACTACAACACTACAACACTACAACACTACAACACAGAGTACAACACTACAACACTACAACACTACAACACTACAACACTACAACACTACAACTACAGTAACAACACTACAACACTACAACACTACAACACTAACAACACTACAACACTACAACACTACAACACAGACAACACTACAACACTACAACACTACAACACTACAACACAACACTACAACACTACAAACACTACAACACTACAACACTACAACACTACAACACTACACTACAACAACACTACAACACTACAACACTACAACACTACAACTACAGAGTAACACTACAACACTACAACACTACAACACTACAACACACTACAACACTACAACACTACAACACTACAACACTACAACACTACAATACAACAACAACACACAACACTACAACACTACAACACTACCACACTACACTACAGAGTAACAACACTACAACACTACAACACTACAACACTACACTACAGAGTAACAACACTACAACACTACAATACAGAGTAACAACACTACAACACTACAGAGTAACAACACTACAACACTACAACACTACAACACTACAACACTACACTACAGAGTAACAACACTACAACACTACACTACACTACAACACTACAACACTACAACACTACAACACAGAGTAACAACACTACAACACTACAGAGTAACAACACTACAACACTACAACACTACAACACTACAACACACTACAACACTACAACACTACAACACTACAACACTACAACACTACAACACTACAACACTACACTACAGAGTAACAACACTACAACACTACAACACTACAACACTACACTACAACACTACAACACTACAACACTACAACACAGAGTAACAACACTACAACACTACAACACTACAACACTACAACACTACAACACTACAACACTACAACAGACTACAACACTACAACACTACAACACTACAACACTACAACACAGAGTAACAACACTACAACACTACAACACTACAACACTACAACACTACAACACTACAACACTACAACACTACAGAGTAACACTACAACACTACAATACAGAGTAACAACACTACAACACTACAACACTACAACACTACAACACTACAACACTACAACACAACACTACAAACAACACTACAGAGTAACAACACTACAACACAACACTACAACACTACTACACACACTACAACACTACAACACTACAAACACTACAACACTACAACACTACAACACTACTACAACACTACAACACTACAACACAGACAACACTACAACACTACAACACTACAACACTACAACACTACAACACTACAACACAGAGTAACAACACTACAACACTACAACAACACTACAGAGTACAACAACAACACTACAACACTACAACACTACAACACAGAGTAACAACACTACAACACTACAACACTACAACACTACACACTACAGAGTAACAACACTACAACACTACAACACTACAACACTACAACACTACAACACTACAACACTACAACACTACAACAACACTACAACACTACAACAACTACAACACAACACTACACTACAACACTACAACACTACAACACTACAACACTACAACACTACAACACTACAACACTACAACACTACAACACTACAACACTACACTACAGAGTAACAACACTACAACACTACAACACACAACACTACAACACTACAACACTACAACACTACAACACTACAACACTACAACACAGAGTAACAACACAACACTACAACACTACAACAGACTAACAACACTACAACACTACAACACTACAACACAGAGTAACAACACTACAACACTACAACACTACAACACTACACTACAGAGTAACAACACTACAACACTACAACACTACAACACTACAACACTACAACACTACAGTAACAACACTACAACACTACAACACTACAACACTACAACACTACAGAGTAACAACACTACAACACTACAATACAGAGTAACAACACTACAACACTACAACACAGAGTAACAACACTACAACACTACAACACTACAACACTACACACAGAGTAACAACACTACAACACTACAATACAGAGTAACAACACTACAACACTACAACACTACAACACTACTACACTACAGAGTAACAACACTACAACACTACAACACTACAACACTACACTACAGAGTAACAACACTACAACACTACAACACTACAACACTACAACACTACAACACTAACAACACTACAACACTACAACACTACAACACTACAACACTACAACACTACAACACTACAACACTACAGAGTAACACTACAACACTACAACACTACAACACTACAACACTACAACACTACAACACTACAACACTAACAACACTACAACACTACAACACTACACTACAGAGTAACAACACTACAACACTACAACACTACAACACTACAACACTACAGAGTAACAACACTACAACACTACAACACTACAACACTACAACACTACAACACTACAACACTACAACACTACAGAGTAACAACACTACAACACTACAACACTACAACAACACTACAACACTACAACACTACAACACTACAACACTACAACACTACAACACTACAACACTACAACACTACACTACAACACTACAACACTACAACACTACAACACTACAACACTAACAACACTACAACACTACAAACTACACTACAAGTACAACACTACAACACTACAACACTACAACTACAACACTACAACACTACAACACTACAACACTACAACACTACAACACTACAGAGTAACAACACTACAACACTACAACACTACAACACTACAACACTACAACACAGAGTAAACACTACAGACAAACTACAACACTACAACACTACAACACTACAACACTACAACACTACAACACTACAACACAGAGTAACAACACTACAACACTACAACACTACAACACTACAACACTACACTACAGAGTAACAACACTACAACACTACAACACAGAGTAACAACACTACAACACTACAACACTACAACACTACAACACTACAACACTACAACAACACTACAACACTACAACACTACAACACTACAACACTACAACACTACAACACTACAACACTACAACACTACAACACTACAACACAGAGTAACAACACTACAACACTACAACACTACAACACTACAACACTACAACACTACAGAGTAACAACACTACAACACTACAACACTACAACACTACAACACAGAGTAACAACACTACAACACTACAACACTACAGAGTAACAACACTACACTAACACTACAACACTACAACACTACACAGTACTACAACACTACAACACTACACACTACAACAACACTACAACAGTACAACACTACAACACAGAGTAACAACACTACAACACTACAACAACACTACATAACAACACTACAACAGTAACAACACTACAACACTACAACACTACAACACTACAACACTACAACACTACACTACAGAGTAACAACACTACAACACTACAACAGTAACAACAACAACACTACAACACTACAACACAGAGTAACAACACTACAACACTACAACACTACAACACAGAGTAACAACACTACAACACTACAACACAGAGTAACAACACTACAACACTACAACACAGAGTAACAGGGGATTCAAGGTGGAAGCAATGTGTCTGGTACAAATGTTTACTTCTGATTAAGGCTGTCTGTCTCACTGTGACCAGTCTGGAGGAGGCTGTCTGTCTCACTGTGACCAGTCTGGAGGAGGCTGTCTGTCTCACTGTGACCAGTCTGATGGAGGCTGTCTGTCTCACTGTGACCAGTCTGATGGAGGCTGTCTGTCTCACTGTGACCAGTCTGGAGGAGGCTGTCTGTCTCACTGTGACCAGTCTGGAGGAGGCTGTCTGTCTCACTGTGACCAGTCTGGAGGAGGCTGTCTGTCTCACTGTGACCAGTCTGGAGGAGGCTGTCTGTCCCACTGTGACCAGTCTGGAGGAGGCTTTCTGTCTCACTGTGACCAGTCTGGAGGAGGCTGTCTGTCTCACTGTGACCAGTCTGATGGAGGCTGTCTGTCTCACTGTGACCAGTCTGATGGAGGCTGTCCGTCTCACTGTGACCAGTCTGGAGGAGGCTGTCTGTCTCACTGTGACCAGTCTGATGGAGGCTGTCTGTCTCACTGTGACCAGTCTGGAGGAGGCTGTCTGTCTCACTGTGACCAGTCTGATGGAGGCTGTCTGTCTCACTGTGACCAGTCTGGAGGAGGCTGTCTGTCTCACTGTGACCAGTCTGATGGAGGCTGTCTGTCTCACTGTGACCAGTCTGATGGAGGCTGTCTGTCTCACTGTGACCAGTCTGGAGGAGGCTGTCTGTCTCACTGTGACCAGTCTGGAGGAGGCTGTCTGTCTCACTGTGACCAGTCTGATGGAGGCTGTCTGTCTCACTGTGACCAGTCTGGAGGAGGCTGTCTGTCTCACTGTGACCAGTCTGATGGAGGCTGTCTGTCTCACTGTGACCAGTCTGGAGGAGGCTGTCTGTCTCACTGTGACCAGTCTGGAGGAGGCTGTCTGTCTCACTGTGACCAGTCTGGAGGAGGCTGTCTGTCTCACTGTGACCAGTCTGGAGGAGGCTGTCTGTCTCACTGTGACCAGTCTGGAGGAGGCTGTCTGTCTCACTGTGACCAGTCTGGAGGAGGCTGTCTGTCTCACTGTGACCAGTCTGGAGGAGGCTGTCTGTCTCACTGTGACCAGTCTGATGGAGGCTGTCTGTCTCACTGTGACCAGTCTGATGGAGGCTGTCTGTCTCACTGTGACCAGTCTGGAGGAGGCTTTCTGTCTCACTGTGACCAGTCTGATGGAGGCTGTCTGTCTCACTGTGACCAGTCTGATGGAGGCTGTCTGTCTCACTGTGACCAGTCTGATGGAGGCTGTCTGTCTCACTGTGACCAGTCTGGAGGAGGCTGTCTGTCTCACTGTGACCAGTCTGGAGGAGGCTGTCTGTCTCACTGTGACCAGTCTGGAGGAGGCTGTCTGTCTCACTGTGACCAGTCTGGAGGAGGCTGTCTGTCTCACTGTGACCAGTCTGGAGGAGGCTGTCTGTCTCACTGTGACCAGTCTGGAGGAGGCTGTCTGTGACCAGTCTGATTTGGACTGTGACCAGTCTGGAGGAGGCTGTCTGTCTCACTGTGACCAGTCTGATGGAGGCTGTCTGTCTCACTGTGACCAGTCTGGAGGAGGCTGTCTGTCTCACTGTGACCAGTCTGGAGTCTGGAGGCTGTCTGTCTCACTGTGACCAGTCTGATGGAGGCTGTCTGTCTCACTGTGACCAGTCTGGAGGAGGCTGTCTGTCTCACTGTGACCAGTCTGATGGAGGCTGTCTGTCTCACTGTGACCAGTCTGGAGGAGGCTGTCTGTCTCACTGTGACCAGTCTGATGGAGGCTGTCTGTCTCACTGTGACCAGTCTGGAGGAGGCTGTCTGTCTCACTGTGACCAGTCTGGAGGCTGTCTGTCTCACTGTGACCAGTCTGGAGGAGGCTGTCTGTCTCACTGTGACCAGTCTGGAGGAGGCTGTCTGTCTCACTGTGACCAGTCTGATGGAGGCTGTCTGTCTCACTGTGACCAGTCTGAGGAGGCTGTCTGTCTCACTGTGACCAGTCTGGAGGAGGCTGTCTGTCTCACTGTGACCAGTCAGTCTGTGAGTCTGATGGAGGCTGTCTGTCTCACTGTGACCAGTCTGGAGGAGGCTGTCTGTCTCACTGTGACCAGTCTGGAGGAGGCTGTCTGTCTCACTGTGACCAGTCTGATGGAGGCTGTCTGTCTCACTGTGACCAGTCTGAGGAGGCTGTCTGTCTCACTGTGACCAGTCTGACCAGGAGGAGGCTGTCTGTCTCACTGTGACCAGTCTGGAGGAGGCTGTCTGTCTCACTGTGACCAGTCAGTCACTGGAGGAGGCTGTCTGTCTCACTGTGACCAGTCTTATGGAGGCTGTCTGTCTCACTGTGACCAGTCTGGAGGAGGCTGTCTGTCTCACTGTGACCAGTCTGGAGGAGGCTGTCTGTCTCACTGTGACCAGTCTGGAGGAGGCTGTCTGTCTCACTGTGACCAGTCTGATGGAGGCTGTCTGTCTCACTGTGACCTGATGGAGTCTGTGAGCCTGGAGGCTGTCTGTCTCACTGTGACCAGTCTGGAGGAGGCTGTCTGTCTCACTGTGACCAGTCTGATGGAGGCTGTCTGTCTCACTGTGACCAGTCTGGAGGAGGCTGTCTGTCTCACTGTGACCAGTCTGGATGGACTGTGGCTGTCTGTCTCACTGTGACCAGTCTGAGGAGGCTGTCTGTCTCACTGTGACCAGTCTGATGGAGGCTGTCTGTCTCACTGTGACCAGTCAGT